>NC_056731.1:348835078-348837578 GCF_019279795.1 Protopterus annectens
GAATTGACTACTAATACCTGGTTACGGCGCGGACACCGCCACCTCTCCTTGACAACCATTGCGCTGGGGTTCCAGCTTTACATACATACTATGGTGTGTGGTGGCTGTGCTGCTGATTTGTGTTCTAATGCTCTTTTAGGACATAGTCATAATATTTCATAGCTTTACAACTTCAGTGCACAAACCCGGGGTCTGCTGTTCTTTCTACGCACGTGCCATTTATGTCATTTTTACATTTTGTGCATATTTTCTTTGGACATTCTCGGTGCCTTTCCACATTGGCATATTGCACCTATATGATATCTGACTTTGACAGCCTTCCGTTACTCCTCCGGTATGTTTGGGTAAATGTAAACCGCTTTTTGGTTTACATTGCCGCGTTCACCTTACGCCTGCGCCACTTCGTGGATCGCTATTTGCCCTCATTTGCATGGTGCAATACCGCACACAGTGTGTTTTGCATACCTACGCCAAGGGCGGACGGCGACGCCCGGTAGTGCACGTGGAATTCATTCATACCTGAATCGCTAAGCAGCCATATTTGGCGTTATAACGCTGACGCTATGCTGGCGCCTGGCGCAAGGTTCATGAATCCCGGGGAATGTCTAATTATCTTTTTAAGAGTATAAAAGACACATGGTACATAGTATGCATTTGTGTCTGAAGAACCAGAAGTTATCTGTAAAAGTGCTTATATGTTTGTTGTCCAATTAAGAACTTTAAAACTGGAACTACTTGCCTATTCTTGGACCACTAGTGTGGTTACAAATAATTAAATTTGTTTATATGCATGTTCCATGTTGAAATACTCTCACATGGGTGGCTTGCTGCCATCAATGTACCTGCATGCTGTTGTAATGGCCACTGTGGTTCCATATATGCAAGTGTTCTGTTTGCTATGCAACTGTTCCATATCTGGTGTTTTTTTTTAAATGGGAATATCTATGCATGCTGTTATACCTAATCCTGGAATGTGTTAATTATTACTAACCCACATATGTTCTAAAATTGAAACACAATAGCACGTTTGGGAAGGCTGGTCCCAGTGGACCCATCTCTCCCACCTCATCTGGCCATGGCACTGGGCACCAGCAAGTCTGGGGCCAACCCCGGGACCTCCGCGTCTGCTGGTCCTGCACCACCTTTGGGTGGAACTGCCTCAGGGGATAGTGCTTGCCCCCACCTGGGAGCTGGCACAGACAGAATAGTGTCACCCATCATCAGGTCCGACATCTGTTGATAGCGAGCTCCACAGGGAGTTTGGTGATCTGAAACGCCAGCTTGAGGGCCACATGGTGCATCTAGAGGGTCAGCCTGCCCCTCCTACCTAGCCCCCAGCACAGCCACCTTTGGGACTATGAATGTGCAGTGGTGACTGCCCATGGGTGGGGACCTCAGTCCCACAGTTTCCATTAGGGGGCTTATGGGCTTCTGATTTCCAAACACCCCTTCCCATCCAAGGTGTTTACCCCCCACATGTGTCATATTCCACCCCTGTATGCTGTCTTGTCAGTCTTGCCTATCATCCTACCCAACCTACCTCCCCAAATATACCTACTATCCCTCCCCAATATCTCACTCTCACCTTAAAAAAAAGAAAGGGCAATCTGTTCCACCAAAAAAATCTTGCCACATTCATAGCTGTTCATTTCACACACGTCCACTGGACACATGTAATCTAGTCTAATTGGATTCACAACATATTATTGTTGTCCTCACCCATCTCTCAGGGGTATGAGTGTCCAAATCTATCTCTAAATCAGTGTATATGCACAGCTGTTGCTGTAGAAGAAATAGGAAGCAATGGAGCTTCCCTACACCCATCCTGCACATCCCTAGCTAGTTTTGCTACTGTCTTTCCCTCTTTGTGCCCCTTTTTCACCACTTTCCTATCAACCCTTTTTCTTTTCTTTTAAAGAAATTAGCATGGGGGTAAGCGGGAGTAAGCACTTTTAAGCAGCAGTAAGTGGGTTTAAGCCTGTTTGCGCAGGGGTAAGCAAGCAATTTAGAGGCTAACTGACTGCAAACATATTTAACCAAAAGTTAACATTGCTTACCATTGTGTAAACCCACTTATAACTGCTTAAAAGTGCCTTAATCACTCTGTGTCAAATGGCCCATATTCTGGCCAGCCTTTGCAAGACTCAAACCCAAGACCCTACAGACCATAGTGAAAGTGATTTACCACTAAGCCATGTCAGATATACATAACCCTGACATTTTAACAAACTACCAGCACAGTCTCTCAAAGGTACAGAAAATGTATTTATACATGTAGATGTATTTGTGTGCGTGTATGTGTGTGTGTGTGTGTGTGTGTGTGTGTGTGTGTGTGTGTGTGTGTGTGTGTGTGTATATATATATATATATATATATATATATATATATATATATATATATATATATATATACATACACATCTATAGATATATATGTGTACATACATATGTGTATATATATATATATATATATATATATATATATATATATATATATATAT
>NC_056731.1:348842578-348875078 GCF_019279795.1 Protopterus annectens
GCCCCTGACACAAGTTGAGGAGCTTCTTGCCAATGTCGGGGTACCTGCCCGCCTGCAAACACAACACCTGGTGGAGACCATAGTGGAGGTGGGTGCTACCCACACAGTGGCAGAGGAGCATGCAGGTAAGGCACATCAGTAGGCCACTGTTGTGTATCCATCTGCATCTGCAGAGTTAGATCATGCACATGTGAGATGAAATATATATAGTCTGTTGCTGCATTGCAGTAATAAACAGATGTGCATAATCTGTAGTATTGTGGGCTTGTACTGTTGATGTACTGTAATGTTGCTTCCACCCTGTTCCAATGCCACAGGTGTGGCTACTGACATCACATCTCTCAGACAATTATGTAGGTCCCTCTGGTACACCTTCAGGGCAGCAGCCTGTAGCTGTTGAGTTTGGTGTTTGCTCAGGTTTGCCAATATACTGGTCATGTTATTGTCATGGTATATCCCATGCACACATTTAACACACCTCCCCATAACACATGCTGTACATGTTCACGTATTGTCACTGTTAGCTGCATCACAGTGGTCACTATAATGGTGTATCTGAAGGGCATGTCAGACTCCTGCAATATAACTAACATCCTGTCATTGCCAAATGTGTGCACAGAGATGAACATAATGGTGGGACAAATGGCCTACAGTAGGGACATGTCTGAAACATCACCCTTATACAGTGCTATAACAGTGTATATACCACTATTACAATAGCATCTGTTATAGATCAACACTGCGGCATATCACAATACTGCAGTCCACAACCCTTACAACCTGCAATGTGGTCTAACATGAACAATGCATGTGTAATATGCAATCCTATGTTAGGACAGCAAATATGGGGAATACATACCTTCACAAACACTGGAAGCATATGTGTGCATACCCTCCAGATAACATATAGTGGAAGCAGCTGTTGAGGTACATGACTACAGACCTTCCAGCAAGTAGAGTTCCCCAATGTCACACCAATAAATGGTCTGCTGACCAAGACGTTTGGCCATCACATGTGCCAACTTACCTGCAACAGAGGCAGCTATGGTTTGCACATATCTTACATGCCACGGCATGGATTCCATACCCAACAGGTAGCACCCAGGAATTGGACAAGTAGCTATACCTCACCATTGCATATACCATGGCAAACACTGCAGACAGTTATGTATGTGGTGTGGATGCATGGGACAGCATTAAAGTAGAAAATGAACAGATGGCCATCCAAGACAGATGATGTCACATGTTGCAAACCAGTTATGCAGGCTGCCTAGTAACATGCCACAAAACTGAAGGAGTTGCAGGAATGTCTAGCAAGTACTAGCTGTGCAGTGCCCATGTCAGCAATTGCCTGGACTCTGCATAAGTGAGGTCCATGCGTTAGGGTAATCAGATGGGACAGCTGTACTACAGGAAACATCAACCAAGCCTCTCTACAGATAGCATATGCATAACAGAAAAGGTCCCCAAAAGACATGCGTTGCAATGTGTACTGGTGTACCAAGACCATATTGGAAACCTACAGACAGTATCACGTGAGATACATGTGATGCACAACCAACACCTCACCCCACCTCAGGCCCACCATCCCCATCTGTACCTTCCCAGTGCCAGTGTATACCTGTATGTTTGCCATTCATTAGCTGGGACTAGGATGATACACATGGTGTTCAGTGTTTGGGGCACTGCACAATGACACAGATGTGTAGGCCATAGTTGTCAAGCATCTGCAAAAAGGCTAATGGTGGGGAGGGGGTGTCATTATGACACAACAGTGCACTGAAGCAGATATCCAAAAGATGCTACAAATGGCTGTATCGGCACACAGTCAAGGTCTGGAACTGTGGCAGACATAACCCTGACTCCACAGCAATAGTGACGGCACTGTGTGACCTCCAAGTGATGTGCACATGAGTTGACCTTGTAATCATGCAGAGTTGGGGAACATTTGTAGGGCAGACTGACCAAATACTGGCAAATGCAGAAGGCCCATGCTAGTATACCCCTGCCAGGAATAGTGACTGCTGTAGTACACATAACAGTAGGTGCAACAAACCATCATGATAAGGGAGTGCACACATATGCATCCACAAAGTGTATGCATCTCAATCAGCATCTGCACAACTAACACATTTGTTTGACACTGCATTTGATTGCACAGGTCATATGTCACATGTCAGGTTCATGTAATGTTAACATATGCATTAATGTGGTCCCATGGCATATCGAGGAAGAGGGCGTCATATCAATAAGGGTGTGTACAATCCCCATAGCCATGGTAAGGTTTGAAGGTTGTCAGTGTAATTGTATCGTATTGGCCATACATGCACCGCTAATGATGAGATCTGTAAATCAGACATTAGGCATTCACAAATGACATCTGTCCACATATCATCCCGGGTATGTGTTAGACAAATACATAGGGGCTGTGAGCAGCAGAGCAAACATAACTGACACAATAATACACATTCAGCAATGGGGTTACACCTGTGAGGGGGCTCCTATTAGAAGACCGAAGACACATTCTTTTGAATGCATCTTGGTCAAACTTAAAAGACTGAAACCGCAAAATATTGAAGCGGCTTTTAAGCAAATTCTTTCCCTGGGAAAGAATTTGCTTGGCCACTTCATTACTTTGCCATTTTCGGACCTATAGTGCGGTCTCAGAGTTGGTATATTTAAGTAGGGAGGGTGTGGGGGGGCCCCCCAATTAATGTAATGTTTAAAATGCTTTGTTTTTTATTTTATTTTTTTGTTGGAATGGCGATTTTTTTCCCTTGGAAAAAAATCACTGTTCTGACAGTTCGACGTTGTAAGCTTTCACTTACATAGCTTCAATTAATCACCATTCGCTTTTTTAAGCGTTAGGTGATCTAATTTAGACCCCCTGTGAGGTATGGTGTACAGTGCATGCCAGGGTGCCGAACAGGTGCACAGCAATACTGTGTACATGGGTGCAGTGTGTTCCAGGGAAAGGGGCATCACCTACTAACACAACCCATGCATCACAGAGATGTATAATGTTGCTGGCAGGGATTGACTATAGCTGCACTGCATGCTGTTGAGTGCCAATATGTCATGCATGTTGACAGATGGGTAATGTGAGCTCTGGGTGTGTAATATCTTTGTGCAACCTCACCTGTAAGTGTGTGTGGGGGGCGGGGGTAATTTTGTCTGTAAGTACAATCTGGTGGAGTGGAGGGGGGGTTGATATATGTAAGATGTGTGTGTGTGTGTGTGTGTGTGTGTGTGTGTGTGTGTGTGTGTGTGTGTGTGCGTATGCACATGTGTGAGTGTGGAGTTGTAATCATACCTCTCAACTTCCCTTTGAAAATCATGCAACACATGGACATGGACAGACGCATGAGACACCAGGAATATTTTTCTGACATGCAATCTCAGGACAGCTGATAGTATAATAAGGTCTGCAGCATAGAACATGCATTGGGAGGGAAACTAGATACCAGAGATACTGTTATAATTGCAATCAGCAGAAAGATGAAAGAATACCCACATATGCAGCACTGCAGATGCATTGAGGAATGACTAGACAACACCAGAGAGTGTTTCCAAATATTACTGTAGCCCACATAAAAAGTTAATAGAGCAACAGATCTTGCATCTACTGAAAAATAGTTACGTATGACACTCCAGTGTGGGATGTTATTGAGTGACTGTAGTATCCCCTAACATATGGGGGCCATGCTCAAGATATCTGGACAAACCCAGGGTGAACATTGGATGACATCAGGGAGTCTTTGAAAAAACAACTCCAATCAAGTCAAAAAGGTAATGGAGTAACAGGTCATGTTTTGTAATCACTTTTCCAGGCAATTAGAAGAATGATACATTAATGATTGGTATTATTGATTGTAATTATCCAAGACTGATGCAGGATGGGGAACATAAGAGAATAAACTAGGGACAGTCTGTAAACTCAGGGACAGCTAACTATTATGGTGGAATGTCAGTGTGTGTGTGTGTGTGTGTGTGTGTGTGCGTGTGTGTGCGCGTGTGTGCGCGTGTGTGCGCGTGTGTGTGCGTGGGTGTGCGTGTGTGTGTGTGTGTGTAGTGTTAAGCAATGATGTACAGGTCATTTCTTGTTTTCCCTTCACAGGTGGTGAGATGGGTCAGGGTCCCTCCTGCAGGCAATCTGATGGTGTCCATACAGACACTGATAATGATGATAGGTGTGTTGAGGCACAAACGGGGTTGTCAGAGGCCAAAGCTCTGCCATCATTTGACATCCTGCTGTTATCCACCCCATCCTCACACACAGTCACAGTGCCTATACATACCCCATCACCAGTGGCCATAGCAGAGGGACAGTTGGTGGTTGGTAGCATGGAACAGGACAGTGTGGTATCTATGGCACGTGTGTCTGGACACAGCAGCCATAGCCAGATGTCTGGCAAGGTACCATATAGGCAGATGTGTGCTCATTGGAGGGCTGCTGGTCATCGTGCTCCTGGCAGAAGTTCCACATCTGGTACCACCAGATGCATGTTTCAGGCTGTCATGGGAGTGCAGCCACATATGGAACGGTACACCAGAGAGGCTCTGAGGCTGCAGAGGGCTACTCATTCAGCTGTTACTGACAACATCCATGATCTTGTAGGTGCCCTCTGTTATTTTACAGAGGTCATGGAAAGACGGTGGGGTAAGATGGTGGGACTCCTCAACTGTGGATTGTCTGTGCTCGAGCATGTGGTGGGAGTGGTGTGATGGCCATGTGGCTGTAGGCCAGCAACACCAACAGCTGGAGGTTGACGTGGACGTGCAAGGACAACCAGCTGCTCCCGTAGTGGCAGTACCAGCCCCAGCAGTGCTGGAGGGATGATGTCCAGAACACACCACGGCAGGCCATGTGCATGTGGCCCTGGCCTGTCCCAGGAGGGACCTGGTTCCAGCGGACATATGTCATCATCAGGGGAGAGTACCATATCATGGTTTATACAGGGACGTGCCCGTGGAACCTCTGGCAGGCACAGTTCTCATATCCAAGGCCAGAGGTGGTGAACTGCACACCCTGCCAGGTATGGGATGCAGCTGTCCAACAAATTTTTTTATTTATTTATTTTTATTTTTATTTTACATTTGTTGACAGGGCTAGTCTGGCTGGATACATGTCCATTTTCAGCAGAGGCCTGTGGAGAAAAGCTCCACTAGCAAACTAAATAGCTAACAAATAACAAAAGTAGACAAAGTATGCAAGCAATGACGGGAACAATTATCATATAGAATAGTAATGCAGAGGCAATATAACAAGAAATAACAACTGTGCAGAATCATTATGACTAGATGTTTACTATAGAAAGATTGCTAAAAGAAGAATGATGAAGGGAGAAAATAGGGGCAGATGTAGAGTCTATTAAAAACTTACATAAATTAGCAAATTAGTAGCAGACACGTTGTGTTGAGTACTACTGTTTGGATAGAGATTTGCACAAAGGAGATCTGGATCTAGGTTAGATATAAGGAGAAAAGACAGGTAGCAGAGATAATGGCCAGTAACAGAAGAAGAACAAACACCTGTATAGGGCAGCCACATGGCAGAACTGTGCGCATGCATACTCACACACCAAACAAACACAGCTAGGGCAACCCCATACCTACACACCACATCACCACAGTCATATCAATAATTAAATTCCCTCACTCACACACATGGTGTCAAACGTATGGCTCAGTCTAGGTCTCTGGCAAACCAACAACACACTCTGCGCATATGAGGATACCTGTGCCACCTCCCTGTCATCCATAACATCGATGCAGGGACAGGCTAATATGGTTCTGATGCAGACTGTGACTGTACTACGGTGTACCATTGTACTGCTGTGTAACATGTTGTCAGCAGTAAAGTTTAATGCTTACATGTCAGGAAGTGTAGCTATCCAGCCATCATGCATTATAGCTGTTATTAACACTGAGTGATTGTGGTCTCCATAATGTAATCTGTTTATGTTGTAGGTGTCCATATGTCAGCAGAAGGATGGTCTGTTGTCATATCCAACAATGGGTATGGCACTGTGCTGACACCTTGGCTGTGCCATATCCTGGGTATAGGTGAACACATGTCACAGGTCTGTATAACAGTTACTGCATGTGCCACATGGCAGATAGGTCTGGGGGTGGTGTATACAGGTGAGTGCATGGTGGCTGCTGTTAGCAGCCCTTCTACGGTGGACAATGGTAAGTGTACTGGGTGGTACACACCACATGTTTGTGCATAACACACACAGAGGCTTTGGTGTTGATGCAATACACAGAGATTATTTTACACATGGATGTATGTACCTATGCAAGGAGCACATTCTAGCCTATGTAATGCCACCAAGCCAGAATAGGCACAACAACACATTGAGGAATAAGCAGTCCACTAGTTTAATGTCATTGATGATGGTACTGGCAGGGTATATGTTCCCTTCTCCAATGTAGTGCAATCCTCAACTCGGTAAACATAGGTGTGCTGATTTGGGTAGCACAGCCCTACCCTTTGGAAGATAAGAGGTGCTGTAGAACTGCAAATAGTGTGATAAACACCTACCTAACCTGTTAACATGAACTGTACAATATTACGGCCAGCTAAGTGGGGGGATACACTCAACAGTAATTGCAATGATAGTGGCTGTGTCCACAAGAGCCACATCCAGCTATATATACCAACTCCAGTATCGCTGCACACATATACAGTGAGGATGAGGGCATTTACACTCGTTATGATGGAATGTATATCCACAGGATGATACCTGTGAAATGTTAGCATGTGCCAGGCAGTTCTCGGACAGATGACCTGCTTGGACATGTATATTCTGCAAATGGAAGTTGATTCCTTCGCATACACGGACACTCTTACTTGGCAACACTGGGACTAGACCCCTACCTAGGTATGTAGTGCTACTGATATGTGTGGCTTTAACTGCACACACCACACAGCTTTTAGGATGAGGTGTGTTCCAGGTTACATGTTACATGAAGAACCTCCTCAGGCCTGTACAGTATGGTAATGGGGGATGTACTGGTTGTTTATGGACAATACATAGTGACACATACCATCATATATACATTGACAAACACATACCAGTCAGACTCACATCTGAGAGACCTGGGCTTGTCAGTGCTAACTACCTTGTCAGTGTGTCCATTGTGTTACAGATAAGTTGCACACAGCACATGCATAACTGGGCTGGATAGTGTTATCAGTTACCTGTATGTTTGATGGTGACAGTGGTCCACATACAGCAGAAAATGGGACATGTGTCGGGGGTACAGTGATGTAAAGACAGTATACACAACACCCACACACCACAGTGGATATTGTACGCACTGAAACCCATGATAGCACTCTGATATACCCACCATACCCACCATCACACATTGACCAGGACTGCAATACAGCCCTTTGTCCATCCCAAGAGTGCTACTACAGGGCTATGCATGTAATGCACATGCCACAGGCATAGTAGGATGGTGCACTGTCATGCCTCTCCTATGGCCAGCAACATCACTATCCCTAATACTGTATGGAAATGCATATTGTAATAGGAGAATGTGGTCTCAGAATGCTGTACCCTACATATATACCACATGCACACATACACACACTAGCCAGAACTCAGTGGGAATCCCATGCCTATCAACCAGTGTTGTGCTTGTACTGCAAGGCCCAGGTAGCCCTTAGGGAGAAGCCAATAACAAGGTACATGTAATGTCGGGTACAGTAGCAGCCACATCTAACTATGGCAATGGGGGTGCGGTGGGTGTGAAGGGCCTCAGGATATTTTCAATTACAGGTCTACAAACACACAGACACTGATATTCTCAGTAATGCACACATACACATTTGTCAGTACTGGGGTACATCGGTCCAGTTGTTCATAGGTGAGTACCAGGCTATTGTCCATGGAGAGATGGCAAGTGTAGGAGATGTGATTACAGTGGTATCATGCCACCTGCCATGTGCCAGCATGCCATCTATCAACAGATACCACAGGGATGATCCTCAGGGTGAAAGTGATATGCATCAGCCAATCATCTGGGTGCCGCTTGCAGAGGGCCAGTGAGGTGCTCCAGTTGACATGTATGCAAAATGTATTACATAGCATGGTCAGTGTCTGTCTTGGAGACCTGTACCCAAACATGTTCTGTTGTCTAAGGTATTGTAGTTGAGGTATCCATGGCATGAGGTGTGTACAGGGTGTGGAATCCTAGCTGTGGCATTCATAACACAGCTGGGCAGACATGACAGTCTCAGTCAAGCATAGATTGTCTGTAAGTAGCCAATATGGATACCTGACATCTTCACATCTGTACAGACGACAGATATCAGCTAGCCTACTAGCTATGCATTTGAATCAATGTGTTGACAGATAAATGTCTGACACCAATAGGTATGCCATTACTACATGAGGGCAGCCCTCACTGACATGTGCTATGCACACAGTATCTACAGTAATGTTCCACATGTCAGATCATTATCCAGTAGAAATATTTAATGAGACACAGCTCACACACCAGGAACATGACAGTGAGGACTCAAGAGTCCATCTTTGCATGCAAGGGTGTTTGGTTCCAGTACTACAATCTCCAATGTACTCTTACTTGGGAAAGCACTGTCAACAGTAGTAACACAATGATACACTACATGCCAGTGTGACTGCATATAACCTGGTATACTTCCCATGTATGTAACACATTCAAATGGAAAAGAGTGTTGTACAAGGCATATATACTGAAGTGTCCCAGGCAGTAGACACAAACCCCTTGCTACTGTAATGGCAGCACATAGATGCATGTTATGTACATGGCATTAAATGCACTTATTAAAGATGTTATTACCCTGCTATTTTATCAGACAGGAATGTGAGCACTGGTTACCAGGGCTGAGCCATGCTTAGTAGGTTTCAGCATTGCTGCAATATAACTGCTAAGCACATTTGCGCACTAGTAAGCAAAGACTACATGGTGTAAGCGCCTGTACATTTAACCATATGTTAGCACTGCTTAGCATCACACAAACCCACGCAAACCCATGTAAAGCTGCTCAAAACTGCCTTAACCACTCTATATCCAACAGCCCTTGTTCTGTCCAGCAACAAAATAAAAAGCCCTTGCAGGTATTGTATACAGAACCCTGTAAACTACAGTCACAGCAGTTAACCACTAAGCAATCAGAGCTGTGAAGACACTTGCTGTATTTCTAATATATCTGTAAGTATACAAACTGAATAGTATTGAACAACTGTTATGACTTCTACAATGGCGTAGTACTTGTTAGCGATAATACTGTTGAATCATGTATGTTGTTATATCTAAATATACACATATCAGATAAATATGGTGTGATACATCTGGAAAGGTATACACAACAGTAATGTTTACACATAACAAGGATATGGATATATATATATATATATATATATATATATATATATATAATATACATATGTAGATATATGTGTACATGTACATACACAAATATATTCATATATATATATATATATATATATATATATATATATATATATATATATAGTTTTATACATCTGTTTATTGCATTATATATATGGTCATATATAGATTTCTCTGTATACATATATATATATATATATATATATATATATATATATATATATATATATATATATATATCTGCCCTAGGGCATTTATAAGCTTAGCCAGAGTATGTTTGGCTTTCGCCACCCATTTTAAATTAACTTTGCTATGCACTTTTTCAAGGTTAGTATACTGTGCCTCTGTCTAACAGTGACACAGAAGTGATACCCAGGGTAAACCTATGATCTCCCATCCACTCATCAAGATTCCTCTTGAAGAGAGTCAATGAGGGACTCTGCCTAACCTGGACTGGGGTTTTATTCCAGAGTGAAGGGAGCATCTAGGTTATGAATCTGTCCCTCCAGCATGTCCTATTTATTTCAGTGCTGTGGTTCAAGTCTCTCAAGCGCGTAGCTCAATGGGATTTGGATTTTCTAAGGTGCAGCATGTCCATTAATTCCGGGTTGGACATGGCTTTATACGTCAGGCACAGATCACCTCTGAGCAGGCAGTATGCCACTGAGTAGAGCTGGAGTTTCTTTAGCCGGGCAGCATATGGCATCTGTTTGAGCCCTTTGATCCTCTTGGTGAGGTACTTTTGGGGTCTTTCCAGTTGCTGCAGGTGTCTGGTAAGGTCCATCCCAAAATGGGCATTGTACTCAATTATGGGCCTGATGAGGGATGAGTAAAGAGGCACAATGACCTCCCCTGATCTAGATGTGAATCCCTTCATGATTAGGTGGGCTATATAAAATGTTTTTCTAACCATTTTGGCCAAGTGAGAGATTGCTATCAACTTGGGTCCCCAAGTCCCTAATTACTTCTTTTGTACTTAATGGATTACCACCTATGTGGCAATTTGTGGGCACTTTGTTTTTGCCAAAGGGGATGACTATACACTTTTGGGCATTTAGTTTGAGGCCATGGCTCTGGCACCAGTTGTCTGTTTTTATGAGGCCCTTTTGGAGGATGCTTGTGTCGGCTGGAGAGTCGAAGATGGCACCCAGTTTGCAGTCATCTGTGAACTTGATCAGCCACAGTCCTTCCATGTTGGCCTGTACCTCCGAGAAATATATACTGAACAAGAGAGGTCCCAGGACTGAGCCTTGTGGGACACCACTTGTAACTGGTTTGGAGTCTGACATGGCTCCAGCAATTCTAGCCATGTGGGTTCTGTCCTTGAGCCAGTTTGCAACCCATCTAGTGACATAGGGGTTTATATTTAAGCTGGTGAGCTTATCTATAATGCCCGAGTGGGGTAATGTATCGAAGGGTTTTGCGAGGTCTAGGTGGGCTGTGTGGACCACCTTCCCCTCGTCAATGGCCTTGGTGACTGTTTCAAAGAAATCGGCCAGGTTTAAGAGGCAGGATCTGCCCTTAACAAAGCCGAACTGGGTAGGATCCAGTGTCTGTAGGTCCCCAATATCTTTATTTATGAGGTCCATGATGATCCTTTCCATAGCTTAGCAGACCAAGCTAGTCAGGCTTATGGGGCGATAGTTTCCAGGATCTGTTGAGGCACCACCTTTGTGTAGAGGGGCCACTGTTGCTGTACGCCACTCTTTGGGTACATATCCTGTAGTAAGGCTGAGATTGAACAGTAGTTTTATGTTTGGGTTTAGCTATTCTTGGAGTTCATGTAGGAAGCAGCCCGGAACACCGTCTGGTCCCATTGATGCTGTGTTTTTTGCTTTGGAGATGGCGGCTCTTACCCGAGCATCTGAGATGTCAGGGGGGCAGCACACTGCTGGGAGAGATATTTGCCCTTTTGGTGGGGAGGGGGGGGAAAGTTTGCGCTGAACCTGTCAGCTAGGATGTTGGCAATGTCTGCAGGTTTGGTGTATTTTTTGTCATTTTGGTCTAATTCTGAGCATATCTGGGAATTCCCACCCAGGTTCCTGACATAACTAAAGAAAGCCTTGTGATTATCCTTAGTATCCTGTGCAATTTTTCTCTCTAAGCTGGCCTTAAATGATTTTATGAGTGCCCGTAGTTTTTTGCTAATACTTATCAGAGATGCCTTCCCTTTTTGGGATTTTGCTCTATCATGTAGTAGCTTCCTCCTTCTATTGTATAGTTTGTTTATGGTTGGATTGGGTCTTGGTTTTATTTGGGATTGCATTATTCTGCGGTCTGGGTTGTATTTTCCTCAGGCCCGGGGGCTTTGAAGGATTCCTCCTTGGTTTTGAGGAGTGTGAAATTTGCTTTAGAGAAGTTTATCACTGTGGTTTTCTGGGCAGGGGGTGGGATCGGGATGTGAATATCCAGTGAGATTAGTTTATGGTCTGATCTTACCAGTTAGGGAAACACTTCTGGTCTGGAGCATAGAGTCCCCATGTTGGTGATGATCAGGTCCAGTATGTTTTCCTCTCTTGTGGGAGTGGTAACAAGTTGTTCCATAGCATTTGAGTTTATAAATTCTAGGAACCTTTGGGCTAGGGTGTTGGAGCTAGAGTAATGCTCCCAGTCTATGTTTGGGTAGTTGAAGTCGCCCAATATAATGGTGTTTGGAGAGACCTTCATATTTTCCAGTGTTCTCAGGAAGGCCGAGTGGCGTTCCTGGGTTTGGGAGGGTGGTCTGTAGCAGGCTATAAACTGGAAGGCAGTTTTACCCACTGTTAGTTGCACATGGATAGTCTCTCATGCCTCGTGCTGTGCCATCAACCTGGAGGTGTGGGTATCTTTGATGAATATTGATACTCCCCCTCCTTTTGTGGTTCGGTCCAAGTTTTGGGGCCGAAAAGCATGGTATGATGTATAACCTGGTAGTGCCAGGGTGCTCTCGGGAGCCTTGAACCAGGTTTCTGTTACTGCACAGATATCGATGTTCTCCATGCTAAGGAGAGTTTTGAGTGCGTGCATCTTGAGGTTTAGACTTCTGGTGTTAAGTAGCAATACTCTTAGTTTCTTATCCCTTGTGATACCTATGGAGGTGGGTTTGTCTTTTGAGCCTTGCCTAAAAAAGGCACTATGGGGGTGGCAAGAGCCTTTGCCAATATCCAAAAGCCCACGGGTGACAGGTGCAAGCCATCCCTAGCGAAGCATTGTGACTTGTCGAGCATGTCATCCCAGGCTGACAGGCATTGGATCCCCTTTGAATGACACCAATACTTAAGCCAATTGTTGAAACTGATCATCTTGTCTTCATATTGTGGCATTATTCTTGGTGAGGGTAAGATGCTACTCAAGGTCAGGGTCATACCGGCCTGGACTACATGCTCAGAGTGCTCCTCTATGTCTCTTTTCATGTAGTCCAGGGAGGTACATCTCAGGTCATTCACACCAGCATGGACAATGACTGAGTCATATTTGTACTTGCCTTGGAGTGACCTGAGTGCTTGTGTTATGTGGCGGATCCTAGCTCCCAACAGGCAGCTCACCATGACCTTCTCTTTGTTCAGCCTGGTGAGCGGGACATCAGTATGCCTGACGATAGAGTCACCTATTACAAGTGTATCAGGTGTGTTGTTTAGCCTTAAGAGCTGTGACTGTTTGGCACACTGGCTTTGGGAGCTATGTGTTGCACATGTTTTGTTTTGGGGTAGCGGTTGCTTGGGTGTCTGCTTTGGAGGTCTCTGCTGCTTAGGCAGATTTTTATTTAGAGCCTTTGAGTATGTTTTTGTGTGTTTATGTGTTTGGTTTGCTGTTGTGGTAGGTCTATGTGAGACTGGAATTGTAGTGAGTGTGGTTTCCTTCTCCTCCTGACTGGTTACGCCAGTACTGAGTTGAGAGAGCTTAGCCTCCAGTTTGGCTATATGGTTGCATTTCTCACATGTGTTGGAATTTGTTGGGAGGAGGAGAGGGTTGTCTGTGTACATGAGGCAGTTGTAACATTGCCTCAAGATTCCCAGATTCACCAGCTGGACCAGAGAGGAGATTGACAACTGACCTTTGGACATGCTAGAAGAGTATTGGGAATTCCTTTATAATTGAAAAAAGGGCCAATGGGGAACAAGATACTCAAGGGGAGTTTGTGAGGGTATAGTGCTTTTAATTTTTTAGTGCTGACTTATATAATTGCTTTAGTGAGCAAGTGCCAGACTTTAGAGTAGGAATAGGGTATTTATTATGAGAACTAGATCGGTTATAAGGGAAAAAATGAAGAACAGACTTTATGGAGCTGAGAATGGTTTAAACCCAATTAAGCGGCACTGCCCGATGCTGCACTATGCGCAAAATCGTGCAAAGCCGCGCTAAAGTGGGTTTTATACAGGGGGACTTGAAAGAGCTAGAAATTGGCCCAAAACGGCCAATAGACTACCAGATTCTTGTGCTGGGAACACTCCTCCAGGGCTAGATAGGCTGCTCTAAGCTCCCCACTGCCACTGGTGAACAAAGAAGCCTCTCTTTATCCAAGAAAGGAAATGGGCAACACAGGAACTTTTCAAAAGTCCAGAATACAGCAAAGCCTGTATTTGGACTACTCTAGGTCAGGAAAGATGGGAAATAAGGATAATTTTTTTTTTCTTTTTTTGCAACACAAAGCAAGAAAATGCAATACATATGTAACATGGGCTAGCACACTTGATTGTGCAGCCTCAACAGGTAAATGCCACAAACAGGACAAACATTAAAAGTGCAGCTGCAAAAAGAACTTTAAACAGTTTAAAACAGTTCAAGAAGCAGAAATACTTGCAGTTTAGCTAGATTTGTCAGTCACTCAGGTAGTAGCAGGAAAAAAAAAAACACTTTTATCAGGTTAGCAGTCACTCTTTTAACCTCTCTGCTGCTAGCACCACTCTGCAGGATGATGAGGAGCTTGGCTGAGTAGTAACAAGCGCAAAAAACGTGCCAAAGCGGGTTTTATACAGGGGCACTTGAAAGAGCTAGAAATTGGCCCAAAACGGCCAATAGACTACCAGATTCTTGTGCTGGGAACACTCCTCCAGGGATAGATAGGCTGCTCTAAGCTCCCCACTGCCACTGGTGAACAAAGAAGCCTCCCTTTATCCAAGAAAGGAAATGGGCAACACAGGAACTTTCCAAAAGTCCAGAGTACAGCAAAGCCTGTATTTGGACTACTCTAGGTTAGGAAAGATGGGAAACAAGGATAATTGTTTTTGTTTTTTTTTTCTTTTTTTGCAACAAACAGCAGGAAAATGCAATAAATATGTAACACGGGCTAGTGCACTTGAGTGTGTAGCCTCAACAGGTAAATGCAACAAACAGGACAAACTTTAAAAGTGCAGGTGCAAAAACAACTTTAAACAGTTTAAAACAGTTCAAGAAGCAGAAATACTTGCAGTTTAGCTAGACTGGACAGTCACCCAGGTAGTAGCAGGAAAAAAAAAACACTTTTATCAGGTTAGCAGTCGTTCTTTTGGCCTCTCTGCTGCTAGCACCACTCTGCAGGACCACGGGGAGCTTGGCTGAGTAGTAACAAGCTCACAAACCGCGCCAAAGCGGGTTTTATAAAATAACTTTAAACAGTTTAAAACTGTTATATATGTGTGTGTGTGTGTGTGTGTGTGTGTGTGTGTGTGTGTGTGTGTGTGTGTATATATATATATATATATATATATATATATATGTATATGTATATCATATATGTATGTGTATATATATATATATATATATATATATATATATATATATATATATATATATATATATATCTGTATATGTGTAGACATATATATATATATATATATATATATATATATATATATATGTGTATGTGTGTGTGTGTGTGTGTGTGTATATATATATATATATATATATATATATATATATATATATGTGTGTGTGTGTGTGTGTGAGTGTGTGTATGTATATGTATATGTGTATATATCTATATAGCAATATGGGTATATATATATATATATATATATATATATATATATATATATATATATATATGTACACATATATATATATATATATATATATATATATATATATATATATATATATCTGCATATATATATTTAACATATGTCCAGAACATGGAGTGGAGTCATACCTCAGTACCAATAGTTGCAACCTTTTAGTGCAAGGGGATGTTATGTAAGTATTGCAAATATAAATGTAGACTGTTGCTACTGTAACAGGAGTTGTCTTAACAGAAATGTTGTGTGTGGGAGGTCACATCTGCTACTGACATATACACCATCAGTTACTGACAGATATCCTAATTTCATCATAGTACAGTACCGCAAATATCACATTAATGGTCCTGTGAAATACAGCAGAGATATGACCAATAAATGTGAACAGTCCGACACACTCTGGTCGGCCCAGAGGTATACACAAAACCCCTTAGTGTAAGACGTGTGAACAAAGCCTGACAATGTGGATGTTAACAGTCATGTAAATAGATATATTATATAAATACTGGAATACATATGCTCACACAGTTTATGCATTCACACACTCCTGTCTGTCCTGACACATAATAAACAGTGGAGCAGAGGTCACATGCCCACATACTACCCACTAGTTAGTGACATACATCTGTACTGCATCCCACTGCTTTGTCACAAATGCATGACAGTTATGGTGGCCTGACAGCAGTACATCTGACAAATATCTGGACATAACATCACATTGGGTAAGTACGCTGAGCTGCTAGGCATGTCACAAAGTGCAAACTACAGGCAGACTGCCACAACACTGGCCTACATTTCAAATGGGGGAATACACAATTATCTGCAAATATAGCAGGCTCTACAGGCATGTCACAGCACAGAGAAACAGACACCTGTGTGAAAGCGCATACCCACAACCAATGTGAACACAACCATAGCCATATATGATAAGTGTGCTTAATATTTCAGTATATGGACTGTCTGATCAACACCATCTTCATATGTGCCACTCACACACTAACCCTACATATACTGGGCCAATACACAGTATATTCTGACGCCTGACTGTGGTATGGGACATGTGTGTGTTTGGCCCTAAAATATGTAAGCCGATAGGGTACCATACACTGGAAAAGCATGCAAAATCAGATAGAACAGGGCCAAGAACAATGACATCTACCAAAGTCTGTACACAGGCCACAGTACATATTCGTAATACACACACTGTCAACAATCACCATAAGTACACAGAACTCACTACTGTACACACTATGGCAGAATGCCCAGGTTTTCTCCTCAAATATAACTCCCACTATACATAACATGTCTATCAGTCTGATAACTCACTGGCTTGTTAACAGGTTTGATGTCAATAAATAATGGTGTACTGAACATATGCACCTCTCACTGTATGACATATGTACAAAGGTTGATGGAGCTGTGGCTGGAAGCACAAACACAGGTCCAATATTGACATGTTGCTGTGATTACCTCATACATTTACTGGTGTAACAGGGTTTGTTGTGACATATGTCCTATGAGGGCTATGAGGTCAGTGACTCTCATGGCTGTCACCATGTACTGACTGCAATACTCAGACTATGCTTCTGCAGTTCTAAAGATAGGTAATCTGTGAGTAACACAACACATGTAAGACTCCAAACACTGGACAGTCTGCAGATAGCCCACAGGTGGGTGTTTCCTCAACCACACAACACTCTCATGACAGGTATTAAATGATGTAGACCAGCCATATCCACACAAACGCTGTTAAACCAACATTACTTCAAATGCAGCAAGAATTACATTCTGTAGTCATGTCTGGAACATCCCCCTCCTGTCTGTTGGCCTTTCTCCACAGTGTATATTGTTAGAGGTATATCACACTACCATCTGTGATGCTGTTTGCTAAACACCAACATGAAATCCTGCTCACAGTGAATGAAAAGGGCCAACAACCACATGATGTTCCTAGTTATAGGAGTGCGTTTCCATGCAATTGGCTATGGGAATGTTACCACAGCTGTTCCACATGCAATCAGCTAGTGGGGAACTGCAATTCGTGCACAGGCCATCAGCTGATCATGAGCATCAATTACAAAACACAAGCTGCTGCCTAAGCAAAGCAGGTGTACTTCTCCACATCCACGAGAGAGGGAATGAGAGAGATAGACAGAGACAAAATAAGACAGGGAGGGGGTAGGAGAGTAAAAGTTAAGTATGGTTGTGACACACACTTACCAGTACAGGGTTTCAAACCCCTGCCTATGTATTGCTACTACATTTCTATGCAGTAATTCCATGTGCCACAGAGCTTAAATGTTGGACAGCTGCCCAAAGGTTTATTTGATGGTGAGTGACATCAGCAACAGTGATAAAGGAGGGATAAGGTAGGTGTAGTACATGTGCCTGTCCACAAGAACAGGTGTCAAGGATGAAACAGCCACACCCTCTCCAGGACTCACACACATTATCACAGTTTGCAGGGTCAGGAATAGAATCCCTATCTAACTAGTTGGTTACACTACAGAAGGGTATGTCAAGTTGTCTGACATCAGAAGGCATGCTTCAGTAGGGCAATGGGTGGTGTAGTGAGTGTGAATGGCATCCAAATCATTGATCTCCACACACACACAGATACAAGTTTACCAGTACTGGGTGCATTGCTTCACAAGGTGTTTAGTGGTTGACTGTGCCAGAAGGCTGTACAAGGCTAGGCAAAGGATATACCTTGACATCAGGCAACATGACAATGGTCTGCAGTGTGGCTCAGGGGTGTAGTCTCTAGATTGGCCCACACAGGTGGTTATTGTATTAACTATCCCCTCATCTGGGTTACTATTGTGGGTGACCAGTGCTGTGCAATGCTTGTCATGTATGTGTTCTGTATTCCATAACATGGATGGTGTCTGGGATGTGCACACGTCCCACATGCATGTTCTGTGACACGTGGAAGTGTATCTGGGGTGTCTGGGGCATGTTGTGTGGACAGATTATCATCTGATGTGCCATTCCTGACCTCATGTGGTGAGACTTGGCAATGGAAACTAGGTTGACCCTGCACATACACTGACAGCATGATACAGTATTCACTGGTGTTAGTGGCATCTGTCCATACAGGGCATGTGTATAAGGCATGGTATTTCCTTTGTGGGTTACATTTGCTGAATCTACAATTGTTGCAGGCATCTGGTGGGGAGCATAGCAAAGGATCCACTTTGCAATGATTTGCCTATTGTAGGGATGGGATAGGGTGCCATGTCCTCTGTAGTCCACTGCAATCACACCATGGTTACTATCTGTGGGGAATATGCAGGGAACTACCTACATAGTGTTTGTTACCTAGCCAAGTGTGTTTATGTATGAGGCATGAGTGGAAAGTGTTTTCTGGGTAATACAAGGGTTGTCTATATTGTTTCCAAATTCATAATGTCACATGTAGGGGTATGGATTTTCTGCACTGGCCTCTCCGCTGTTTGACATCTTTTGCCCTTATAAGGTGGACACTGTGACATATAATAGGCCCACCATATAAGAAATTTGCAAATCCCACTCCACAATGAATCTTGTTATTACACACTCACAGCTACCTCCACACAGGGTACTGATGACAAACATACACACAGAGTCTCACAGTTGCCATGTCTGGGATTAGAACTCTTACCTAAATAGTACAGCACACTACAGCATTACTCAGTTATAGCACACACCACAGAGCTTATTGGGTTGCTCTTTCCCCAAAGGTGTATTTTAAAGTGAATGGCATCAGCAGGCTTGCCAAAGTAGGGCAATGGAAAGTGTAGTTCATAGGTTCATAGATTGGTACTAGGCTATCGGCCTTAGGACCTAAACAAGCCTGGCCAAGACAATTCCCTGGCTATTTATAACATGCTGGAGGGATAGATTCCTGTCCCAGAGACTTCCCATACTCTGGAACAAACTACCTATCTATATCAAACAAAACTCTTCATTAGCACTCTTCAAGAAAAATCTTGATGATTGGATGGGAGATAGGAAATTCACCCCAGGGATCACTTATGTGGCTCTGCTTGACAGGGGCACAGTAATATAATTTTCTTGGGTGGCAAAAGCCAAGGTACCATTTGGCCCTAGGGCCAATAGCCTAGTACCTACTTATAAACCTATGAATCTATGAACCTATTTCTTCCCACAATATTTACTTCCCTGGACCCCTGTCTAGCAGGGTGAATGACTTGATCCCTGGGGTGAATTTCCTATCTCCTATCCAATCGTCAAGGTTCATTTTGAAGAGGGCCAAAGAGGCACTCTGCTTGACGTGTATGGGCAGTGTATTCCAGAGTCTAGGGAGTCTCTGGGTCAGGAACCTATCCCTCCAGCATGTTTTGTTCATTGTGATGACAAGGTTTGGATCCCTGGAGCATGTGGCTCTGAGGGATTGGGATTTCTTTATGTGTAGCATGTCCAACAGCTCTGTGTTTGACATGGCCTTGTATGTTAAGCAGAGATCGCCTCTGAGTAGATGATATGTGACAGAGTATAGCTGGATGATTTTCAGACGGTCAGCATAGGGCATTTGCTTTAGGCCTGTGATTCATTTAGTGAGGTATTTCTGCAGCCTTTCTAGTTGTTGCAGATGTCATGAGATGTACATACCAAATGGGGCATTCATATACTGGTTCCACTGAGAGATGACTACAGTGGGACAATACCTTTCTTTTTTCTGGATAAAAAGCCCTTAGTGATGAGGTGTGCCACATAGGTGGATTTCTTGGATGTTGTGGTTATCGAAGGTGAGACCATTGTCCACCTGTGTCCCTAAGTCTCTTATCACACTTTTGGTGTTTAGTGTACTGCCACATATGTGATACTTCATGGATACAAATTTCTTCCCAAAGGGGATAACTATACATTTCTTGGCATTGAGCTTGAGCCCATGGTTCTGGCACCAAATATCTGTTTCTGTTAGGCCCTTTTGTAGAATATCAAAATCATTTGGGGATTCAATATTGGCTCACAGTTTGCAGTCATCTGCGACCTTTGTTAGCCAGAGTCCCTTAGTGTTGGCCTGGGCACCAGAACCATAGAGCGAGAGGGGAGCACCCCAAATTGCAGATCATCCATACCTCCCAACTGTCCCATATTACAAATTAATTTTGTTTTCCATGCCTCCCAACAGTCCGCGATGACATCAGCTCAAGGAGCATATTTCCAGGTTTCCAGCTGGTTTTTGCAAGCATGAAATTTAGCTGTGAAGGATTTATTATTTTCAGAAATTGCCTGCTGAATTTTCAGAGTGAGTAAACTGCTGCTGGGTAATGTGTGTGTGTGTAAATGCCTCCAACAGGATACATCTGGTGGCTAGAGGTACTCAGGCTCAAACCCTGTACCTTGGGTACAGGTAAAAAGTGCCTAACGTCCCTAGCCACCAACACTTGCGAATTTCTAACTCATATTTTTGTTCTGTTCCTCTGGTTTGCAGGAGTGGTAAAACAAAACCTTTTATTCTAACAATTTTCTAAGGTTATAAAATCAATAGTTGAAATGTGTCCCTATTTTGGGGCTGTATTCCCCCGTTATCGGCTTTGTTCTGTATTTTTGTGCTAAGAGGTTGAGAGCTATGGTGAGAAGTGAGAACTGAAGTCACTAAATGATATGATAGCCATTTAAGTTTGTCTTCCTATCTTTCAAGAAACTGCTGGCTTAGCTTAGGGGTATGTTGCTCTGAGTGTAGTGTGCAGGGCTCTGGGTTCAAAACTTGGCAGTGAAATATGCATGGTGGTAATACAGCATTTTATGCAAGCAACCTTCCAAAATTATGCAAGCAATGTTTAAAATGTGTCCCTGTTTTTTGGCCTTTTGCCCCCCCCCCCCCCAGTTGAAAATAAGTTCAAGAAGCTGTGCAACATGACTACGGCTTACTCTACTGTGATTCTGTATGTAAATATTGTGTGTAGAAGTAGACTGTTATCATGGAAATGTTCTGCATAGGGCAGTGTTGTCATTATTGGTGCATGCATTTTGCTTCATTGCCTACTGGAAAAATGTTCAAACAATAAATTTAAGATGCAGTTGTGTGTGGAAGTAAACTGTTATCAAGGAAATGCTCTGACTAGGGAAGTTGTGTCATTATTGGTACGTGCATTTTTCTTCATTGCCTACTGGAAAAATGTTCAAACAATACATTTAAAATGCAGTTGTGTATGGTAGTAGACCTTTATGATGGAAATATTCTGAGTAGGGCAGTTTTGTCATTATTGGTTAATGCATTTTTGTTTCATTGCCTACTGGAAAAATGTTTAAACAATAAATTTAAAATGCGCTCTAACTTAAGTCTAACAAGTGTGCTGTATTATACAAGGACTATAATTTAATACAATCAGGAAAGTGAATCAAGGAATGCATACATTCCCTAGTCAGAGCATTTCCATGATATCCTGCACTGGTTATCATGTCACTACCCCCAAGAAACCCTACTATTAGGAGACTTTAACATAGACTGGGGCACCTGTTCCTTAGAATCCCCAACCACCCATATTAACCTGCATGCATTTACACAAATCATATCCAACCCTACCAGGATAGGTAAACCCAACCAAAAAGAAAGTATACTTGACTGGGTACTCATAAACAGTCACCCCCAACTGTACACCTCTGGTACCCTCCTTAATGGCCTAAGCGATCACCTTCTCACATATGTAATTAAGCACAAAACCATTAATTCCCAACAACCCTTACTCAGAAAGGTTAGAAACAATAAAAACTTTGACCCTGCCAAATTCCATCAAGAACTAAACTCATGTAATTGGTCTATTCTAAAACACCTCCCCTTAGAGGAAGCAGTAGCATACTTTAACAACAAATTCCTTGAGATCCTTGATTTGCATGCACCCGTTCGTTCAAAGAGAACCAAGGCAAAAACTGCACCATGGCTTTCTATAGTCTAAACTCAAAATTACCCTTAGAAACAAAGCATGGGCTTTATGGCGTTCTTCTAAAGACCCTCAAGATCACATTAAATACAGGCAATCCAGGAACAAAACCAAAAAATCAATTTTACAAGACAAAAAAACAATACTATTGTAATTTACAGACAGTAAATCAAAATAACCCTCAGAAGTTTTGGGCAGGTTTAAATAATCTACTACATCCTGGACAAATTTCAACCCCAATCCCTGCTGCTACTATTGATAAAACCCCTGAAGATGTTTCTGATAGTTTTAACCAATTCTTTACTGAGGCAATTCAAGCCCTGGCTAGCCAACTACCTCCTAGCTCCCCTGGTCCTGAAAGTAGCACCCCTAGAAACCTACTTGCGTTCAGCTTCCAACCAGTCACCACTTCACTTATCCGTACCTTGATCAAAAAATTAAAACCCACTACACTTTCTGCTGATCAACTCCCTGCTGAGTACCTACAAAAATCAGCTGATGCTATTGCTTACCCCGTCTCAATACTAATCAATCGAACCATAGTAGAAGCTAAAATTCCCACCATCTGGAAAATATCCTATGTAATCCCACTTCACAAAGGAGGCAGCTCTACTGAATTCTCCAATTATAGGCCAATAGCTATACTCTCTCCACTTGCAAAGATTATGGAAAAATGCATTCATAGACAACTCATGCACCACCTAATCCAAAATCGCCTTATGGCAGACACTCAGCATGGCTTCCGTCCTCATCACAGCACTACTTCAGCCCTCCTAGCCTTTACTAACACCATAAACCATAATCACAACAATAATTATATATCCTCAGCCCTCTTTTTGGATCTTTCCAAGGCATTTGATATGGTCGATCACCAACTTTTAATCCACACCCTGCAAACATTCTGTCTAGATACTGGAGCCCTCCAATGGTTTCAATCCTACCTGAATGGTCGACAGCAGGCTGTCCTCTGGCAGAAGAAACTCTCTAACCTTCTAGCTAACACCCTCGGAGTACCACAAGGCTCTATACTAGGGCCCTTGTTGTTCTCCATCTTCATTAACGACATTTATACTGTCATCCCAAAAGTCAGCTGTATCCAATATGCTGATGACTCTACTCTGATTTGCTCAGCCACATCTCCAGTAGAGTTATGGTCAGCTACCCAGACCACCTTTAATACAATAGAAAACTGGCTTTCTGAACATCGTCTGATCCTAAATCCCCAAAAAATTAAAATGCTGTTATTTTCACCAACACGTAGGTCTACCGCTTTCACCTTTACCATAAAATCAAATGATGGCACAGTAATCTCCCCTGACCCATCTACAAAACTATTAGGTGTCATCATAGACAATAATCTCAAATTTGACCTACATGTTAACCAAACTATCAAAACCATCAATAAATAACTAGGGTCACTTTACAGAATAAAAGCCTTCCTAACCCCTCCAGCTAAAATTGCCATAGCTCGCTCTCACCTTCTTTCAACCCTTCTGTATGCATCCCCTCTACTCTCGAATTTGAACAAGACTGTCCTTAACAAACTCTCAATTTGCTACAACCACATTGCCAGGTTTGCCACTGGGCTGCCTTTTAGGACACATCATTGCATCAATCTAAATCAGCTTAGTTGGCTTGAACTACCTAGCCTAATCCAGTATAACCAACTGATTATGGCCTATAAAATCCTCTATAATCCGGACAATACTCCTGCACTTAAAAATATTATCACCCCCCATAACAATCCTAGACCGCTTGATCCTCTAACAAACTACTAATTCAGACTAGCAAAATTAATAACACAGCCGGTGATTCTCTCTTTGCAAACTCTGTAAGTAGATCCTGGAACTCTCTTCCAGCTGATATTACCTTACTTTCCACCTTAGGTCAATTTAAAACTAGACTCAAACAACATTTGTCACTTAACTGGCTATGTCAATTTATCAAGCCAGGCTAACTCGAATGTGTAAAAATCTGTTAACCAGTTTACTTTGTAATTTAATTTAATCCTGACTTGTGCTCAGGACTAACTGTAACCTGTGGAACTTGTTTAACTTGCTTACTTATGTAATCTCTGTAAATAGTCTGTTTGTAATATGTAATGCTGGTATTATGTAATGTTGTATCTGCTTACCCTTGGAGCTTTTCTCCCCGGGCCTCCGCTGAAAATGGACATGCATCCAGTCGGACTATCCCGGTCAACAAATGTAAAATAAAATAAATAAATAAATAAATAAAATACATGTATGCATTGTCCTAAAATGTGTTTGGAAATAGCCCAGAGGAAAGTGTGAAAGGCTCAAAATCATGGGCAAATTTTAAGCTTTACTCTTGTTACCAAGGCAATGGATGAAGGTAAAACAGTTCACACCACATTACCTTGATCTGGCCAAGCCTTTTGACACAATCCCCTACTCAGGTGTAGTACAAAAGACGAATAATGTAGGAGCAAACACTTACATCACCAGCTGCATTGCCAACTTGGCTCACAGGATGCAGGAGATCAAAACAGGGGCAGAGACCAGTCACCAATAGAGTCCCCCAGGGTTCGGTGCTGAGACTTTTTCTGTTTGGCATATACATCTCAAAAGTAAAAGGAAATACCAAAAAGAGCTTTGGCCAAGTAAGTTTAAGATGACTGCAAGCTAGAAGTTATTGAATCCCCAAATGACTTAACAATCATGCAGGAAGGCTTGTCCCAAATAATAACTGGTGTCAAAATCATGACAATGCCCTCTGAGAACTGATCCAGTTGTTTGGCATTTGGAAACTTGTGTGTACAGTGACCTAACTTTTGACCAACATGTGCCCAGGGTCATAAGAAAGCCTTTCTATAGTGCACAGCTTATAATCAAAGTGATTATGACTAGATCTAAAGATGTTGTTGTCCCCCCTTTACAAAACTCTCATTATGTCAATCATGTTGTATAATGGCCACTTTGGTATGTATCTGTCCAGCCCCATGCAACAACTGGAATACCTTCAGAGATACCTTACTAAAAGGATACAAGTCCTAAACAATAGGTCTTTCATGGACCACCTCAAAGGTTTATTACTATACTCAGTATCCTACAGACTGCTTAGAGGTGACATGTCTGGCATACAAAGCATCCTATGACATAATACAGATGGACCTACTGAACATCAGCAAGTCAAATGGCATCAGAAATACTCAGTCTTGGTATATAAACTGAATGTTCTGGAGAGATGGTTAACAGACTATCCATAAAAATAAAGCAAAGCTCATCCATCCATATTCAAATGCAACTTGGATCTAAGGATGGGTAATAGAAAATGTACTCCAGGATTTCCCCTCATGCCACTAATGGATAGAGGCAGTTCCTAATAAATTCTGCATCTCTTACATGGCCCCCTCAAATTATCTATGGTATGATCACAATTGTTCTCACTAGGGCTAAGATACAATTATCAGCCATGTGGATAGCTAAGACCCATCAGAAAATGTTAATTCAAGTGCCAAAATGGAACTGGCTAAGCTTAAAATGTCCTCCAAGTGAACCTATGTTGTTGTAGCGAATAGCTATAAAAACAATTACCCTTTTTAGTTCACTAAGTGCCCCTGTCACCCTCCACCCCCCCCATCTTTAACAGCTTCCAGCACCTATGAGTGTTGACCTGTACTTCAGATCAGTAGATGCCAAACAAGAGAGGTCCCAGGACTAGACTCTGAGGTACTCCAAGTTTCACTTGTCTGCAGCTGAATTTGGAGTCACCTACATTTACAGTGTGGGTTCTATCAGTAAGCCAGTTGGCAACCCATCGAGTGACGTAGGGATTAATGGCCAGCTTAGTATGTTTATCCATGATTCCAGCCTGTGGGATGGTGTCAAAGGCCTTGCTGAGGTCCGGACAGACTATGTGGACGGCCTTACCCTTGTCTACAGCTCTGGAGACTGATTCAAAAATGTCAATCAGGTTCAGGAGACATGATTGGCCCTTCACAAACCCAACCTGGGTGGGGTGCAGTGTTTGCAGGTTGCCAATGTCTTTGTTTATAAGTTCCATGACAATATGTTCCATGGCCTTGCAGATTAGGCTCGTCAGACTGATGGGGCAGGAGTTCCCAGGATCCAAGTTGGATCCACCCTTGTGAACTGGGATAACTATAGCTGTGCACCGCTCAGTGGGCACAAAGCCTGAGGTGTGGCTATGATTAAACATGACACATAGGTGAGGTGCCAGTTCATTTTGTAGTTCATGTAGTACACAGCCTGGGATGCTGTCTGGTCCCATGGATGCTGTTTTCTTAGCTCTGGACAGTGTGGTTTTTACCTGTGTGGCCATTATTACCAGAATCTGCCAATCATTTGGTACTGAGATGGCCCCTTTAAGGGGTGGGAGGGGGGTGCAGTTGGCACTGAATCGATCTGCCAGGATATTGACAATATACTTGGGATCAGTATATTTAATGCCATTCTGTTGTAGCTCAGAGCAGAACTGAGCATTGACGTTTAGATTCCTGACTTAGCTGTAGAATGGCTTGTGGTTGTCTTCAGAATCTTTGGCTATATTATTTAAGTAACTAGCTTTGGATGAGTTTATAAAGGACCTCAGCCTCTTATTGAGGCTGGTAAAGGACATTTTTCCATCCTAGGAATTTCCTCTTTTCTGCAACATTTTCTTCCTTTTGTTGTAAAGTTTGTTTATGACAGGGGACCACCACATTGGCTTCCTTTTCTTGGAGGGGAGCATCTTGGTTCTATTTGGGATGGCATGATTCATGCATGAGTGGATGTGCTCATACAGTGCCTTAGTGTAGGATTCAGCAGTCAACCTTTCAGTTTCCTTCTGCATGGCTGTCATGAAGTTTGTCACATCTGACTTGTGTAGCATGAAGTTGGCTTTGATGACATTTTTTACAGAGGTTTCCTTACTGGGGTGTAGGGGAGGGATGTGGATGTCAAAGGTGATAAGCCTATGGTTTCACCTGACCAATGATGGGGTGACCTTAGGTGTGGAGCATCAATCTCTCATGTTAGTAATGACCAGGTCAAGGATATTGGAGTCCCTGGTGGGACTATGGGTTAGATGAACCAGGGCATTGGGAATTATGACTTCCAAGAACTGTTGGGCACAGGTGTTGGTACATGAGTAGTTATCCCAGTTAATGTCAGGATAGTTGTATTTTAATATTTTCCAGTATGTTTAGAAAGGTGTAGTGGGAATCTTGGGGCATGGTGGGGGATCTGTAGCAAGCTATACAATTTGGATTGCAGTCTTAGCTAGTGTTAGTTGCACCGGGAGAATTTCAGATGCATTGTGTTGGGCAAGTAGCCTGGTGATGTGAATACCCTTGGTGAATATAGACACTCCTCCACCTTTACTGTTTCGGTCCTGGTTTGGTGGCCGGCAGGTGTGGTAAGAGCTGTACCTGGTATTGCAGGGGTGGTCTCTGTAGCCTTGGATCAGGTCTCTGTTACTGCACAGATATCGATGTTCTCCATTTTTAGGAGTGCTGAGTGACTGTGTATGGCCACAAAAGCATTGCTCCCTACACACACACACAGTTTTACAGTTGCCATGCCTGGGATTACAACTCCTACCTAACTAGTACATCACATTACAGCATTATGCAGTTATAGCACACTCCACGGAGCTTACTGGACTACTCTTTCCCCAAAGTTGCATTTCAAAGTGAATGACATCAGCAGGCCTGCCTACATAGGACAATGGAAATTGTAGTGACTGTGAATGGCCTCAAAAGCATTGATATCTACACATACAAACAAACACACACACAAAGTTTCACAGTTGCCATGTCTGGGATTAGAACTCTTACCTAACTAGTACATCACACTAGAGCATTACACAGTTATAGCATACACTATGGAGCTTACTGGAATACTCCTTCCCCAAAGCTGTATTTCAAAGTGAATGACATCAGCTGGCCTGCCAAAGTAGGGCAATGGAAATTGTAGTGACTGTAAATGGCTGCAAAAGCATTGATACCTACACATACAAACAAATACACACACAAACACACAAAGTTCCACAGTTGCCATATCTGGGATTAGAACTCCTACCTAACTAGTACATCACATTATGGCATTACACAGTTATAGCACACACCACAGAGCTTACTGGACTATTTCTTCCCCAAAGGTGTATTTCAAGGTGAATGACATAGGTTCATAGGTTCATAGGTTTATACTAGGCTATCTGCCCTAAGGCATTTATAAGCCTAGCCCAAAGTTATGTGGCTTACGCCACCCCTTATGTTAGAAATAATGTGCCCATTAGTTTGTTGTGCCTCTGTCCAGCAGTGACACAAAGATGATTCCCGGGGTAAACCTACGATCTCCCATCCACTGGTCAAGATTTCTCTGTGCTCTGCCTCACATGGACCGGGATTTTATTCCACAGCATGGGGAGTCTCTGGGTGATAAATCTATCCCTCCAGCACGTCCTATTCATATCCATGCTAAGGTTTAAGTCACTTGCTCTAGTGGTTCTGGTGGATTTGGATTTTCTGAGGTGGAGCATGTCCATTAATTCCGGGTTGGTCATGGCCTTGTATGTCAGGCACAGGTCACCTCTGAGCAGACGGTATGCAACTGAATAGAGTTGGAGTTTCTTCAGTCTGGCAGTATATGACAGGTTTTGGAGTCCCTTTATCCTTTTGGTGAGGAACTTTTGGGGTCTCTCCAATTGCTGCAGGTGTCGGGTGAGATACATCCCGAATGGGGCATTGTACTCGATCATTGGTCTGATAAGTGAAGAGTACAGGGGAACAATGACCTCACTTGATCTGGATGTGAATCCCTTCATGATCAGATGGGCAATGTAGAAGGTCTTTCGAACCACTTTAGCAACGTGAGTGTCAAACGAGAGGCCACTGTCAACCTGGGTATCCAGGCCCCTGATAACCTTTTCTGTGCTTAGTGGGTTGCCATCTATATGGTAGCTTGGGGTTACCTTGTTTTTCCCGAAGGGTATGACTATACACTTTTTTGCAGGCTTGCCAAAGTAGGGCAATGGGGAGTGCAGTGACTGTGAATGGCCACAAAAGCATTGATCCCTACACACACACACACACACACACACACACACACACACACACACACACACACACACACACACACACACACACACACAAAGTTTCACAGTTGCCATGTCAGGGATTAGAACTCCTACCTATCTAGTACATCACACTATAGCATTATGTAATTATAGCATACACCACGGGGCTTAGAAGGCTATGCTTTCACCAAAGGTGTATTTCAAGGTGAATTACATCAGGATGCTTGCCAAAGTAGGGCAATGGGGAGTGCAGTGTGTGTGCATGGGCCATAAACCATTCCTCTGGAAGCAGACACACAACACTCAGTCACACACAGGTTTAAACTTAACATGTATGTTTATACAACTGCTAGATGAATAATGACTTGTACAGTCATGTTACACAGTTATCACAAGCACCACAGACACTTTAGTGCTGAGGGATACCAGAGGCAAATGTCTACAGTGATTGACATTTGCACAGCATGTAGTTTTAGCCAGTTGGATGTGTGCTGGGTGGAACAGGCCTCATGATGGGCGCTCATTGTCACTGTCTGTCACTCTCTTCCACACATCTATGTTTGTGTAACTTTGACCTATTGTAGTGTGTTGTCCTTGGTGATATGTGTGTATTCCTATCCAATGTGTGTGCAAAGCATGACTGGTGTGCAATGTGGAGTGTGTGCACAAACATCTCTGACTGGCAGATATGTATAGTCCACTGTTGTTGCCAGACATGGGCTTCATTTCTCCAAGTGTGGGAGCATGCCCAGTATGACCTTTTGTATTGAATGTGTGAATCCATTCCAGGTAGTCTGTACTCCAGTGCAGGTTTTTTGTGTTTTACACCTACAGCTAGCAACCTGTTCCTGTGGGATATCTGTAGATTGGTTGACAATATGGGGTCAAAATGGGCAAAGGATAGGGGGTTACTATAGGTAATTGTGTCTGTGCTGCTTCTGCTACATGGTTTTGGTGTTAGCAGAGATATTCAGACATATGTACTGTTTTACACTGTGATGTTTTATATCATCAACTACTGTCAGGTATACATATTTGCTTGCAGTAATTTCCTGGGGAACACAGGGTGAATGAAGCTGTGACCAGTTTTTGTTGTCTGCAGCCTACATATTCTTGCACAGTCATGCCATTCTGAAGGGGAAGCTGCAGACATTTGCTGATGGGTCTGTGTAAATGGTTCAGCACCTTGGTACAGTGCTGGCTGAGGATCCTGTGATTGTATATCCATCAACGTGACAGTATGGCCATATGCTGCTGGGGTCATACCTCACAGCTGTACAGATTCACACAGGTTACCCAGAGGCAGGGCTCATATTTCTGGTCATTACCTCTTCACATTGTGGTTTACAAGCAAGTTTGTAGCCACCCATTCCTGTGTTTGCAGGCAGGGATAGTATGTGCACACAGCTGAGTTTCAGACTTCACACACTCCATGGCGTCCTTGCTCCTACCCCCCCCTCTGTTATTCTATCCTCTTCCAAGCATTATGCAAGCATTATCTGATAAGTTCCCTATAGTTATCTCTTCAGTATTTTGTGGTTGATCCACATTTCATGCAGTAGGGCATGGTGGAGATGTTACTGGGATTTGTCAACATGGACTTGCATTTGGGTTCTGTGGACTGTGTTATGTTGTTATTTGGGAGTCCATGAGATAACATACATTGGCAGTATGTGTGAGACACAGGCCTTTGACAAAGGACTGTAGGGCATTTGGTAGTGATGCAGGCCATCTGTAGCAGGCTATTGCATTGTGTCACTCCTACAGTCCCAGGCTGCAAGCCACTACATTCCCCTGGGGTGACAGGGTAGGTGTGTAAGGTATTAATGTCAATAGTCTCGGTCATTACTGATCCAGTGATGTGGATGCTGGCAGGGTGCTGCTTACAGCTAGGGACACACCTGCAAGGGATACCTCTTCAGGATGCTGAATTCTGTGGCTATTTCCATACAGAGATGGGGGTCATATTGTACTCATTCCCAACAGCAGGGATAAGACCTGTGAGGTACCTGTGGCTGATGGTGGGGTGAGCTGGGTGCATGTGTGCTATGGAAGCTACTTGCAGCTGGCTCAAAGATATACGTGGGGTATTCCACTTATGCTGGTTTGTGGTCTGCCAGTGTTTGGCCAGACAACATCAGTAGTCCATACTACAAACCCAACTAAAATGCTGCTAACCTGTATGTACAATTCCAAAGGTGTGACCATTTGACAGTAACATTTTATACACTGTTTGTCTAGGGTACTTCCACCTGTGTACTCTTTGTATGTCTGGGCCCACATTCATGTCATGTCCATCTTTCAGATGGTGGCAGATGTTACATCTGAACAAGTACTATGGGTTACTGCTGAAATGTGTCTTGTTGGGATGCATTGTGTTTGGCACTGCAGTTGTGAGAACCTGGCCCTGTCATCGGCAGTAGTGGCCAATGGCCACCAGGACAAAACCCACCAAGCCTACCTGCTGACCACTCTCACACAATATACAACACACACCAACCTAACACACACAGCCCTGCATATTGTACACATGCTACAATCTATCCTGCTACTTTGGCTGACTCAGGTAATCTGTGCTCCACTGTTATTATACCTACACATACATGTTGCTACATTTTTACATAGGATTGTGGGAGGGGGCACACCTGACAACTGTACTCATTTGCTATGACTGTACTGTTATTTCATGTACTCCATTTCATTCTATATTCTGATCTATCATGCAGACTAAGGCATATCAGTGTATTACATTTCTTAGGTTTTATTGACCTACATTTCAGTTTCAGACTTCTTACCTTCAGAACTAATATCCCACTCCCTGACCTGTTGTAGTCTGTCTGTGTAGGTCTGGACGGAGGCTGTTCTTCATAGCCATCAATCAGAGGCCTTAGCACAGCCTTTCTTTGAGTTTATCTATGTCTGTCCTGCTATCTCAGACTGTTGTTGGGCATGTGAGCCTCACTAACTGGTATGTGTGTGTGTGTGTCCTGTGGACACACATTTGGCCCACCACATTTCCTGCAGTGCATTTTGTCAACTTGTCTAGTACTGGCTACTATGGTGACATCAATATTTGTTATAGATTTCATGCTGCCAATATAGGTGTCTACTATCTGCTGACATCCCATTCAGCCACCCGATTCCCTTGCATGCTCACATCTATACCATAGATGCAAGTAACAAAGC
>NC_056731.1:348880078-349028786 GCF_019279795.1 Protopterus annectens
AAGGTGGCGGGGTGGGGGTTGCACTACGGAGTGTGCTGTCCTTTGAACAAGATGTTAACTCATTCAAGACACTAGCACCTTGTTTTGCTTACTTCCAGTTCATACTCATAACTGCTTATGGAATCCAGAATTTTTTTCAGTTTGGTTTATTTAGTTAAGTGAGTTACCAGCTAATGATAGGCGTATTAGACAGTACAAAGACTTATTAATAAAATGACACTATGATTGCTAATCTAGGCTGTCCTGTAGTAGAGAAATTAATCACTATTTTACTTATTATTCGTATTTTCATATTTCTGTTGATATTTTCATAACTGAGAGCCTTACATATTCTTGAGCAGTATGGCATGATAAGCCATGGTTGGAGACATGAAAATTAATTGCTAGTGCCCATTTGTATTACATTATACCTGAGATATTGTAAATTGTTAGTAATTATAAAAATATTATTTCCATGTGTAATTAATACTTCAAAAAACAAGTGACTTACAATATATTGCATGCATCAGGTGAAACCTTAGATACTGTTGAATAAAACTGCCATTGACATTTGCACTGTAACTTTCACATTTTGAGAAATATTTAATGCTATGTATATTGTCAATTATGCAATGAAACATACTTGTTCATATTTCTGTAAATATCTCAATAAACATGCACATATAGAGGCCTTTCTTGTCATGTGAAAACTTGTATCTGGTTAATAAAAAAAATGTTCAAACGACATGTCTAGATTGTACAGGTTCCAAGATATTTAGATTTGTTTGTGCAAGTGTAGCCAAAAATATAATCTTAGGTTTGTGTACATTATAACATATTGTAATAGTTATAGAAAGACTATGAATGGACTGGCTATTATCACAATAATACTTATAACTTGCAACATTGTTCGTACAGTTTTAACAGCTTTTATTGCTGACAAAATATTTAAATTTATTTATCTTAAGTTTTTTTTAATTTTATTTTCAGAAACTGCTCTGGAATGCAAAATGCATGTAGGCTGCTAGAAGTGTAACATTTCACACTGCATAGGTGTTAATGAGTTAAACCAAAGTCTCATTTACTCAAGTTGGTGGTAGCTCAGGTAGATGTAAAAGATCCTGTGGCAATTATTGAAAAATGATCAGGAGAAGTTCCCCATTGCAATGCTCAAATTTCTTCTAGTCTATATGAATACCACCTCGGGTCGCCCCTGAAAAAAAGGTCACTAACCTAGTGGGACTAACCCAGCCAACAACGATTAAATAAAATAAATAAATGAATGAATGATAAATAAATAAATGTGACAAAACAAATGTTTGCTGTAAGGTAAGATAAACAATTCAGACACAGACATATGTACATCTGTGTACGTGTGTGTGTGTGTGTGTGTGTGTGTGTGTGTGTGTGTGTGCATGTGTTTGTGTGTATGTGTGTGTGTATTAAGTTTAATTTTGCTTTGCATTTTTTTTCTTGTGAATGCAGTCTCACTTTGGTTGGAAAATATAAAATCTATTATCAGAGGACTTGCCAGAAGACTCTAGGATGGGCATATTTCTTTCTAGCAATCAGCATTTGACACCTTCTTCTCTAAAATCCACTAATTAGGCATGTGCACCTGCCAATAAAGATTCATGCCACTTTCAAATCACCATGTGCTTATGTTCCTCAAGAATGCCAGTTTTTTTTTTTTAATCTTCATAATTTGGATATTGTTCCATTTCGTCATCTGTAAAGTCCTGCATTCAAATGCTTAAAAATTAAAACTATTTATGTAGGTACCAAATCGCCATACTGCAGCTATACCTGCTTTGTCTGTATTATTTCTGGGAAGAGCATGGTATTGAAAGCTGCAACAAGTGTCAGTGGTTTAACCTAGCTAATCAACTTTAGTGGAGGAAAAAATGTTGTTCCATCTTGAGGTAGAAACTGGACACTGGAGTTACTCGTGTGATAACACTTGTATCAGTCCTCCTCACATCTCTGGGCAAAGTTAAGAGATTTTTCACAAGAGCGAACATTCAGAAATGACAAAATTTCACTGGAGCAAGTCTGGTGTCAATCAGCAGCCCCTCTCCTCACCCCATAGGTGCACTGGCTGTGCTCCTGCAGCCCTTGAGAAGATGTATGCCTTTCTAAGTGCCAAATTTGCATGCAGGTAAGTAAATCAGCAAATAAGTAGTTATGTAGTTCTGATGTGTGCATGATCTCTTCAGTATATCATATATCTCAGAGGACATTACATTTTGAAATGTTGCCATCTACAATGAGTCTAGAGCTATAAAGAGTTGTGGGAAGAATGTGCTCCTCTACCACATTGAGACTTATGAGTATCACTGCTCATCTCACCTGACACTGCTTTAATTTTTATTTATTTATTTATTTTACATTTGTTGACCAGGATAGTCCGACTGGATATATGTCCATTTTCAGTGGAGGCCCAGGGAAAAAAGCTCCAAGATAATAATACACATTGAACATTTAGTAAATGCTAGTTTCAGGCAGGTTACAGTCATAAGCAATACCAGCATTTAGCACATATAGTACTAACTTATTATAAAACACTTTACAAAACATAACATTATTTTCAAAAGTTATATATACATAATATTACATTCAGGTTTAAGACACATTGAGCAGCAGTTATACAACTGGCCTTTCCTGAAATGGTGTGGTAGAAAAAAGTTAGAAATAGTTGAAGGTAAGGCACCTAAGTAATAGAGAGGTCACTAGTCTGGGTTAGTGCAAGGACATAACCAATGAGTTTTAAAGTATTTCTTGGGTTTGTTTTTGAATTGAGTTAGTGAGGGTTCTATGGTCAAATCAACTGGGAGTCTGTTCCATGTTTTTCCAACAGAGTTGGCAAACAGAGAGTCCCCAGCTGAGTAGTTGGATTTGTGTGTTTGAACTAGGAGTCTAGTGGATGATTGCAGTGACTGGGTGCTGGTGTAGGGGCTGATAATATTTTTTTAGTGCAGGTGCATTTTCTGGTTGGTAAATGACTTTATGTGCCACTATTAACTAGTTGAACTGCAGTAGGCTAGGCAGTTCAAGCCATCCTAGGTGATTTAAGTTGTGACAGTGGTGTGTCCGGTAGGCTGTGCCAGTAGCAAATTTGTCAATGTGGTTATAGCAGGATGATAGTTTATTAAGATCTGTTTTCTTTAAGCTGGAGAATAGAGGTGAGGCATAGAGAAGAGTTGATAGTAGATGGGAACATCAATTGCAGTTCTAGCAAGTGGGGTAAGGAAAGGTTTCATTCTGTAAAGAGAGCCAATATTTTTATTAATAGTTTTGATAGTTTGATTGATATGCTCATCAAACTTCAGGTTGTTATCAACTATGACACCCAGTAGTTTAGTTTGGGCTTCTGGGGAGATGATAGTGTCATTGTTAGCAGTTATGTTGAAGGATGATGGGGGGGGGGGGCTGCATGTGGAGGAGAAGAACAGCTTAGTTTTGTTGGGGTTTAGGATTAGATGTTGATTGCAGAGCCATTTTTCCACTGTATTGAAGGTATTTTGGGTTAATGTGAATAAAGTAGCTGGTGAGGTGTCAGAACAAATCAAGGTGGAGTCATCCTTATATTGAATGCAGGTAGTATCTGGGATGATTGAATGAAGGTTGTTGATAAAGATGGAGAAAATAAGGGGTCCTAGTATTGAGCCCTGTGGGACTCCTAATGTGATGGGTAGGTGAGATGATAGCTTGTCCTGCCATAGGACTGCCTGTTGCCTGCCCTGCAGGTAGGATTGAAACCATTGGAGTACATGGTTGTTTAAGGAGAAGGCATTCAAGGTATTTATAAGCATTTTGTGGTCAACCATGTCAAAAGCCTTGGATAGCTCTAGAAAGAGTGCTGAGGATAGTTTGTTATTATTGCGGTTGTGGTTAATGACGTTAGAGAAAGAGAGGAGGGCAGAAGTAGTACTGTGGTGGGGCTTAACACCATGCTGAAAGTTGGACAACTGCTTGTTTTGTATGAGGTAGTGCATGAGCTGTATGTGTACACACTTCTCCATAATTTTAGCTAGAGGTGACAGAATAGCTATGGGTCTAAAGTTTGACAGTTCAGTGGAACTACCTCCTTTATGGAGAGGTATGACATGGGAGATTTTCCATATAGTGGGTACAGTAGCTTCAGATATAGCTCTGTTGATCAAGATTGAGATGGGGTATGCTATATTGTCAGCAGCCTTTTGCAGATAGTCTGCTGGGAGGAGGTCGGTAGCCAGGGTGGTGGGTCTTAGTTTTTTAAGTAGGGCATGAATAAGTTGAGCAGGAACAGGTTGGAAGGTAAAGCATGTTTGGGTACTGGTTCACCTAGTGAAGAAGGTGCTGCTTAAGCTCATGTATATTCCTGAGTCTGGGGCCAAGGATGAACTTTGAGAAACTTTGACTATGGTATCTACAGCAGTATCCTATGTGCACTCATAATTTTGATGGTGTTGGTGAGTAAGATTGGATTTCATCCTTAGCCATGTAACAGCAGAGGATTATTTGACTGAAATTATCCCACTGTTTCAAAGAGAAATTCAGGGGCAAAAGCATGGATGCAGATTTCTTGGGGTGGGCTCATAAGATAAAACAGACAGCCACTACTATGGATCACCTCTGGACTTCCCTTTGGCCAACTTGTAGACCTAGAACTTTTTCTTCTTTGAAACCAGACAGTCACAAAATAATCAGAAGCCACCTTGGTATCCAGGTAAAGCCTTCAAACACCACATGGTCTTGCTGTCCTCTGCTGTTATCTATATTATCCAATATGCTGATTCTTCCTTTTGTGGTCAATTTCTGGAGCTGCCTAATCTTGGTCTCCCAAGAAAGAGCTCAACTGCCAAGACAGCCTGTTTCAATGAATATCATGCAGCCAAAGACTCTGCTGTTCTGGTGATCCTAGAGGATCAGAGAAGAAGTGAAGAGTTTTTACTATATCATCCTGGTCCAAAGTGGGGTGATGATTTATCTAACATTTTGCAGCTTAATTATTTCAGATGGAACAACCAGTATATTCAGTTTTGGATGTGTATAGTACCACACCCTTATTCCCAAACAATACATGAATGTTGTCACTGGAAATGACAGGCACATTTTTACTTCAGCATTTGAAGTCTACATTGGAGATGTCTCCTGTTCATTTTGGATGGATGTTGTAATAAAAGAGTATGAGTCTTTACTTATGTGGCACTGTTATCATTTGTCAGAAAACCAGTACTTGAATCATAGTATAATTTTCCTGTTTTGCAATTGCACAAACTCAAAGTAAACCTGAGTGAGCTGGTAGCACTACATAGCATGTCATAATTATAATTTAAGATTTTCAAATGTCAAATGTTAAAATAATGTTAGAAATGAAGCATAGTGAGTAATTTTATTTGAGAATGCTACAGCTTAGGCTTTAATATGAAATATTTTTCTAGAGGGTAGCATAACTGAAAATTGATAATTGAGGATCTAGTTCTGACTGCAAACAAAATTGATATCTGCAAAGTGAGTGAAATTACTTTCTCAATAAAAGAACTCAAAAAGGAATTATACTTTTTTAAGTATTACTCTAGAAGAAAAATATCAACCCATAAAATGGATTAAAATGGGCTATGAGAACCATAAGAAGCTTCAAAGAATGAAAACAAGCATGCCATTGTTTATTCAGGTATGTAGAAGGTGTGGGAAGAAAAGTCATTCTGTTAAAATATAATATTTGGCAACCAGACTTTTGACAAAAGAGAATTCATATGTTGATAAAAATTCATTAAACATTATATATCCGTGGACAAAACATGCAATTTAAATATAGAGAATGAAAACATCTGACTTGACGAAGATGATTAGGTGGATCATTCAGAAAAATAGATAGGAAAAGCTAAAAATTAATGCCTAACATAGACACATTTGTCTAATCAGATGTTCAAAGTACTCAGTCATAAAATGAGCAGATTTGTTGTTTATCTAGTCTGGTCATTAATCATGCCACTGGAACAGAGACTGACTACTTGTGAATCTAAGAATACAAGACTCAATTCTACACATCTTGAATAAAAGGTCTTAACTATATTGGTTCAAGTCACTTCATGAATATAATGCTTTATTTGGTGGTGTGGTCTGTTTGACAGAAGTTCCTTACATGCAGATGGATACTTTGATTTCCCCAGTAATACATGGTGAAAGGAAAATTAAATAGCCCTGTGGAGTAAACATGGAGCAGACCTGAGCAGCATGACTGAAAAACACAGCCTATTGTGTCTGGACGAATACTCGATTAGCAAAGACTGACAAAATGTGTGGATGCACACATGAAATATTATCCATTTCATCCAGCAAGATGTTTCTGCTATACCAGATGCAAACTATTTCTATGCACCTGATGTTAATCAGGAATTGTGGAATATAAGCTTGATGAATGGTGTTCCAAGCGAGCACACGTAATATCAGTATAAAAAGAAAAAGATTCTACAGAGTTTTATTTCACATTTTGTCAGTGTCTCAAGTGTTCCAGATAATTTAAAGGTGATTGGGGGTGGTTATAGTGTTGTAGAATCACTGATTTTGTATTGATATGGTGTGCTATTAGATGAGAAGAATATGGAAAAAGACCAATTCAATAATTGAATAATCTTTGACATTATAACTTCAAGCTGAACAAAAGTTAAGTATAATATTTGAATTAAAAAAGCTGAGAATAAAGCTTATGCTTTATATGCATGGATCTTGGAAAAAAGATGACACATTTCTAAGCTGTGGCTCAAACGCCTCCTCATGGGACACAGAAGCAGTTACAATACTTGTAGGTACTATTCAAGGTCATTTGAAGTTTACACCTAATATATGATAAATAACTATGTCATTAATGAAGTTATATCAAGACATGAATTGGTACTAGAGTGAAGAGAAGAAAAGAATTTTGAATTGCCCTAGAAGTTAGTGACAAAAGTACATGCACTCTGGTACTTTTAAGTGAGGAAGCAAATCTCATGACATATAACTACAAGTTATAATGGAATTGATACATCATTTTTTAAGAAGGTAAGCCAGTCCATTTGCTTCACAAACCATTGATAAATGTCAGAAAAAGATGTTATGAGATATAAACTTAGCTGCTAGTCATAACATATTTGAAATGTTTCATGAATATATCTAGTGGATAGAAGTGCTAACAAAAAGTCATAGTAATCCTTTGCAGCATATATTATGGAAGGTATTATACAAAATACTGCCTAGATTGAGAAAAACACCATTGTGATTACAGACTCATGACATGAGCACAAGTTGTAGACCAGTAAAAGAGATGAATATTTAGCAGAGCAATAACAATATCAGACTGGGAATAAAATAGAAGTTACCTGACTATTAATACACCAAAACAAAACAAAACATGCACATCTCTTACATTAGAGGACTTCCACTCTTCATTACCTGATCATCTCTTATCATTAATAGTGTATATTTTCCTCATAAATGTTATCTAAGCAATGCTTAATAAAATATCCACATTATAATTTTAAGAAACCCTTGAGCAAGTATGCAAATCTGATAACATTTTAAATATGTGCTCAGTTTTATTGGACACATCTATCCCATTTCATCTCTTAATTTTGTTTAAATTAGATCTGAATATTGCTTGTTATGCAGGAAAAGTATAACCTGTACATTGCTCAGTGTTTACTGAGTCAGATCTGTACAAAATGTCTAGCAACTGTATGCTTTTATCAAAATTTATAATGCATTCAGCAAGCTTCCATGTTGCATGTTCTGATTGTATATGTTTGTGTTTTTAAATACGTTATGTGTTGATCTATTTAAGCAACTTGCAGCTAGAAATTGGGGTGTTGCTGAAAAGGGTCAGCTACTTTGAGAGGATAGACAGAATAAAATACTATTATGTAAAAACAAAAGAAGTAGAACTTTCACTTTTCATGTAAGATATTCGATGTGTATAAAACTTACTTTCAAATGATATAAACTAACAATACCAAAATGATTAGGGAAAAAGACTTGCAAAGTATTGGAGTCTCCTTTGGACATAGCCAAATGTAAATAAAGAGTTCTGATGTGCTACTTTGTTCAGAAATATCTTTGCAAATAGCTCAAGAAGTTAGAAATAATATGAGCAATATATATCACAATAATAAATAAAAAGAAGGTCTGTTATATTACTTGCTTCTAAGTCAACCATTGAATAAGGCTGTTTCACTATGAATAAAGTGTACAGCAGACTTATTTGTACTACTACTCAAAGCTTCCAGAATTCATGAAGGTAACAGATACACTGGTTAGAAGTGTGATCAATGCACTGAAAGCTATATTTTCAAGACATATGTGGTTGTAGTTGATAATGGGCAATTAAAAAGTTTTTAGACCATAGCAATTATGTTGTTTTACATCCAGCCCCAACTACACATTAATGCTCATTGAAGAAACAAATACAGATTGTAAGGCATTTGTTGAAGAACTTGCACAGCATTAAAATGACTGTTACACAGGCTCCCAGTTATTATCACTGGAACTTCAAAATCTACACTGTGTAGAGTGGGTCTTCAGTCACTTACGAGTCACAGATTAAAAGTAATAATTCCAGAGTCCAAATAATGGCACCTGAAAGTCAAAAAACAGAGTAAACAAAGATTTTTATATTTGGTTGTTTATTGTAAAGAAGTTCTCACGAGAAGCAACTATAGGCAGTATGAACAGTCAAGTTATTCAAAATGCAAAATGCAAAGAGCTGAGAAGAAAAATGAGAGCATTGTAAGAAAACTATGTCTCTAAGTAACTGCAAAAGGCAAAGAGTCCTGTTCATTATGTTTCTGTCAATGAAGTGTCTAATTTTATTCAGAAAAATATCAACAGAGATACCCCAATAGATATCTAGAGAAGTGAATGCAAGACCAAGACATTAACCCTACTTATCAAAAAAAGTCACTTGATGATTATATTCTGAATATAACAGAGATACTCAGTTCTACACAACAATATCTGTCTCCACAGTTCTAAATTCTACATACAACTTCCAAAAATTTCTAGACTGAATTGGAGTAATATATGTTGTTAATAAAATGTTTGTTAAAGTCTAATAAAAGTCTTATATCGAATGTAATGCTGGTATAGGCAGATAAACATGTTGAGGCCATACCTCTCACCTGTCTCTGTCATTTTGTGCAACTTTGTTCATTTTATGCTAATAAACTGGACAACCACACTACATATATGATAAATACATTAATAATAATAATGATTAAATAACAGGAACATTGCTTGGCCTTGATGTCAGTCATAAGATTAGGCCAAGATTTGCCATTTTCTGCAAGCATTGTATGCTGGTGAAAAACAGTAGCTGATGAATCTTTCTTCCAGTAAATATATCTTCAATCTTCTCCTGCCCTCTGTTCAACAAAGACTTAATATCCATCCAAACACTGCAGCAACAACAAAAATACCATAAATAAAAGCATCACATATGTAATATAGTCTGCACCTGCTGCTTACATGTGTAATTCTGGTTCCACCTGCCAAACACAGATAGGGCGCTATTTAAAAGAGTCCAGTTGCTTGTGATGCGATTAACCCTAGCAACCAATCCGTGGTGAGATGGCATCAAGAATATGCCTCTCTGTACAGCAACTACCTCTATTCAACATCATTGAAACCATCTGCATTCAATAGGATGACCCTTTCACCTAACATGTTTCACAGTTCCTACCCATCCATTCACAGGTATCAGTACTAATAAATGTTATGATAGCCATGGTGTCTCCTTCATATAAATTATCAGTAATGAGGGGCTGCTATAAGACAACAAACAAAATAAGTTGGACTTTTTTAATATCAGTTTATTACCAGGATGGTCACTGTGCCACATTGTATCCTGCATAGACCTGCAGCTGCCTGGCTGCTTTATGACATGACTTGATGTTCTTGATTCATGGACACAACCTAAATTCAGTTCAAGATACAAATCCTTATACTAAAAAGTCAAAATAAAAATGAAATTATAAGGCATCAGCACACATTCCAACTACTTTCATTTCACAGTAGTCTGCATGTGTATGTCTACTGGCATTCGTAAGACATGATAATGTTGCAGCATGCTTTTAGGCTTTTGATATACCTAATTTATTCTTTCATACTCCATTATTGTTACATCTTAGCTACTCTGGAAAATTAAGAAGAATGTATGGGCCTTAATTCTCTTTGCAACACAGTATTCATGAATCAGACACATTATTTAGAATGCAACACATGAGCTCAGATCCACTGTAATGCATAGTTTTGCACCACATTCATCTCTGAAGAGAAGTTTAAAAATTAAAGTCAGGCTGTAGTGTTTAGGCATGTGTTTAGACAGGAGAGTAATTGCTGCTCAAACACTGCAATCACTGAGTCTTAAAGACTGCAGATTAAAGAAGTCATTGCATAAGCTGCTTACCTATTATGGTTATCACAAGAAACTACAGTTAAGCGGTAGTTATGTCTGAATATATGAATAATAAATACAAGATTCAAATCAACATAGATGATATAGTGACTTCTCCTACCTGCATAGCATGGCATACCCTTAATGACTTATTGTTTTTGCAAAGAGAGATGTTAGATTTTGTTTCAAATGTATGCATATTTCTTTTGCATTTTTAAATGCCTGTTTGTGTAAATATGCTTTCTGCTTAAGTGTGTTAATTTAAGAGTGTTTTTTAAGTGACAGTGCTGCACTTTTGGAAGGAATGAGGCCACATTTTGGAAGTCTGGATTTCCAAAAATCCTGACAACATCCCTGAATACACCATCTGATTTTGTTTGACTTCTCAAAGTTTGGTATCATAATGCAAAGTTGTATTGTGGGTCATGGAATGTTAATGCTGATGATTTACATAGACAGTAGAGGTTTATTAAATGTCTTCAGTCATCTGGCAAGACTTTATTATATTCAGACAGATCCTATGTTTTTTTTCAGTAATGTGTTTTGAGTAAAGGTTAAACAGTCTTGTGGTGCAGAATCAATAATAACTATGAGTTACTGAAGACGGGGAGGGGGGGGGGGTGGGGGCAGAATAATAACCAAACTGGATAAAAGTTGGTGCATAATTCAAGTTACAGAGTTGAGATGCATAGGTCATGGCTTAACATTTGAATTTGTAATGCCAGTCTAGTGTAAATGCCTCCACCTGAGAATAAAAACGTTTACATGAGATGTTTTCAAATTGTTGGATGTGCATTTGTCATTAAAGGAATTATTGGAAAATGATGAAAAATAGCTCTAGATTCCAGAGCAATAAAAGAAATGGTTTAACAGTTGATAATGAAAGTATTTGTTGTAAACAAGTTAGTTCAGCAAAAATGGCATGGGTGGACTGATTCTGCAAGAAGGTAAACTAGCTGGTTATGTGTCCAGAGTCTTTAAACTATCAGAGAAGTTATGAGCAAATAAACATCAGCTGCTTGTAGTATATGGTTGTTGAAGGTTTCCTGCATGAATTTCTGAGGAAAATGTTTTTGTGGGAATTGACCATAAACCATTGAAAAGTATATTTATGAACTTTGTGTACAAGTACCATCCTGACTGCAAATGATGTTGGTGAGATTACAAAACTGTGATGCAACTGTCAAGTAAAAAAGGAAAAAAAATGCAAATCGTGGATATGTTGTGCCATGCAAAAATACCAGAGGAACAAGAGGGTATGCTTGGAAAGGAACTGTAACACACTCAGCAATTCCATTTTTCTATAGAAAAAAGTGTTAGCAGTACACTCACAAAAACCCGCAGGTGAGAATGCTTCCAGATACAGAAGGTAATGACAGTTGTATGTTGCAAGAAAAGAAATGCAGCCTTAAGCTTCATTTTAACAATTCATAAGCTGCTACAAGGTCTGACACATAAAGATTATAATGTAATAGTCATTAATTAAATAATGAAACATGCTGGCATGAGATATTAAGTGACTCTGAAAATGAGTAGTTAAAAGAAAACTTTTGATGGGTTATATTGGCCAGGGATGTTAGTGCAAAACAAACAAGAGCCTTTAGACTAATCATGTTCAATGCATATCATAATGGTAATCCAACAGACTAAACTGTCCCCCCTTCTACGCTTAATACCTTCTGGAGGGACCAGTGCCCCATTCCATCCCTGGATCTTCCTGTTCCTGCCTCATCCTCTGGACAACAAGTGAGTTGTAGCCACACAGACTTTATAGGTGTCCGGGAGGTGGTGTTAGTGGCCACTTCTGCTGCTGAGGGGTGTTATTCTGACCTCCTCTTATTTTCTCAAGCCTTACCCCCACATTTGTTAACAATGTCTGCATTGCACTTCCCTCTTTGAACATGCCTACCCCCTGGATGGGCAAACCTATCTTTCCTGACAGAGCTTCCGACTCTCAAGCTGCTAATCAAATCTGTGTCAACTGAGAATTAATTATCCTTTTTTTTTCAATACAAGGAAAAGGATGGACTATAATTTGAATATGTGTGATTCATTTCCACGACTGTGTTCATGTTGTATGTGTTTTTTCTGAGGGAGTGTTTTTTAAGCATATACTTTTGGTTTCCACAGCTGACCATCAGCTGCTTCCAAGGCTTCTCCTCAATTACTAGGTCTACCGAACATCCTGCCTGTGATGGACTATCTCCAACCCATGTTTGAGGCCAGTAAGGAGAATGAGGAATCTGTGCTAGTATCATTCTGCTGCCCAGGGGTGTTTCACTTTCATTCCCAGCCCCTTGCACATGCCTTACAACACCCTGTGGCAGTGCATTGCAATGGCCAGAAGTGCTGCCCAGCCCCTCATACCCAGAAATAACAGGCATTAGCAAACAACCCTGCCCATTCACAGGCAGCACTATACATTGTCTGTCCAGTCTCTACCCAGAACACCTATCGCTCTAGTGTACTCTGATCATGTAGCCTCCCTTCATCCTTTCCCAGTGAAAGGTCCACCTATCAACCCTGCCTGTGCCATCAGTGATCAAAGCAGATACTTAAACTCGGGTCACCAGGGCCATAGGCATTGTTTTATTACTGCACACCACTGGTATATGCATTTATCTGGTGTTTTTTGTTTGATGTATCCTGAATTTGTAAAGTTAGCAGAAATTAGCTGTGTTTTTCAAGCCACAAGTTCCTGATGTAGTAATATTAGCTAGCAGCCCGCAGTATACAAGTGTGACAGTAGGAATTTTAAAATGACACCTCCAGTTCTAACTACAGTCCAAAGGTCTACTTAATAGAGTAGTTCAAACATTGAAAAACCTGATGAAGAAAATTTAGAGTACTGACAGTGCCTTATTATGCAGATGTACATCAAGATGTGTTGGAATAAATAAATGTTCACTTACATGGTGGAAATGTATCAACAACTCAGCTAGTCACTGATTACATAACACAAAATAGCTGTAGAATCAGAGGTGAATCGACTAATAACCAAACAAAAATCAGAACTGATTGCAAACCGATGTTCTTTACCACAGATGGATAAAACAATGACTAAACTCATAAACAAAACATATTTATTTAAGTGATTTTGCCTCCCATAGAGACTTTATCATCCAACTGTCTATGTAGCCCAGTTTAGTTGAAATTTGGCATCCTGAGACAATTGAACAATTGACTCATGTTTGTAAACAGCCACCTACACCTTAAACAAACTGACATAGTATGTGAGGGAAGTAGTTATATAATGTTATTGGAGGCAAAGCTCTTACATAAAGCTACTACAGATAACAAACAATCAGTAGCACACAATACCACTATTCTGGGTATGAGGGGCTGAGCAGCACTGCTGCCCATTGCAATGCACTTCCACAGGGTGATACAAGTCATGTGCAAGGGGGTGAAATGAAAGTAAAACACCCCATGGCAGCAGTAAGATGCTACCACAGATACCTATCACAGAAAATACAGACCAAATGCATAGCCCTACATATGCTAGGCCCTTAAAATAGCACACCTTGACCATGAAGATCTTCTAATTGTAACCTAAGAAACAAGTACCATCAACCATCTCACAAACACTCAACTTAGGCAGCTCCCTCTATGAAACATGCATCTAAGGATCTCTGTGTCTCAACTCAAAGGCCAATAATGCAAACGTCCACTCAATCCAACATCCTAACCATAGGTCATTCTATAGTGAGATAAAGTGATGCACCCATCACCAGGCTAAGCTACAGCTGAGGGTCACAGTTAATTGCGTATTGGGTGTCTGGATTTGCCACAACACACATGCACTTAAGTCCTTGCATTACAAGTATATCTATGATATAGTCATAGTACACTTGTGAGTAAATGACTTGAAAGAGACATGATGTAGTCCATGGAACATGTGACCAAGGCAGGTATGAACCTAGCCTTGAGTACCATTTTATCATTACTGGGAATGATGTCGCAAAACAAACAAATGATCATTACTCCAAAAACTGGCTTAGCTTTTGATATCATTCAAAGAGGGTCCAATATATATCAGCTTGGGAGGGGATGGCATACAGTCTTAACTGCTTTGCCTGGGGTGGCCTACACCTACCCCGCAAGGCTATGCTATATTGGCTGAAATCTTGTGCACCCTCCAAAAGGGCCTTTTTTAGGCAATGCCAGTCTTCAAAGCTTCTCACTTAAAACAGGATCCGAATAACATTTTTTTTTATTATTTTATTTATTTTGCATTTGTTGACCGGGCTAGTCCAACTGGATGTATGTCCATTTTCAGTGGAGGCCTGGGCAGAAAAGTTCCACAAGTTTCAAAAAGAAAAAAGTACACAAAGACAATGATATTTACAAAAACATTGGAACTTTACACGGTTTATTGTGATATAACATTTGAGTAGGAAAAAAAAAAACAACTGCAGCAGTTCTTAGTGTTACTAATGCTAGTATGTATAAAGGACACTATTAATTAGAAAGTCACACAAAAAATGTCAAAACGAAATGTTAGTGAATATTCACGGGAAGAAGTACATGGACACACTCATACTGTAAAATTACACATGAGGTCCAAGAGTAGACTGGTTATAGTTAATAAAGTCAACAATATATACATAGGCACATGCCCTAAATAAGATAATGCGATAAGAAGCAAGGTATCATGGGACATAAATGTATTGCTGCTCAATGCTAGGAACCTCAAAAAAAAAAAATCACAACCTACAGTCACTGCTTACCCTGGAATGCCATGATATATGCATCACCACAGAGACCTGGCTTAAGACTATTGAGAGTGCCATATCAGTGCAGGGTTTCAAAACCTACCACCTGACCTGGCCAATGAAGGCACTAAAGACAGCAGTATCTCTATATTTGTAAAATGAAATATCACCTCCAGGCTCATTAGACAGGATAACAACCTGTAACTCCTCCATGTCCTGCTTACTATTAACATCACTTATCACATCATAGCTTACTATAGACGCCTCCCCATTTTCCCGCTTGGCCCATACCTCTTAACTGACCAGTATAGAGTCTCCTATGTATTAGGCCAAACACCATTCTCCTAGGAAATTTCAAATACTCCTCCATCAACTGGAAGGCTTATACATTCCCCTAACATGTATGCCCAGAGAATTAAAAACTTGATAAATACAAACTCTCTGGATCATTCAGTCCATACCCCAGCAAGGGAGACAAAATCCTGGATTGGTCCTCACAAATATGAAACATCTCTGTTCTCCACCAGTTGGCACTTCCTCTCCCATGATATCTGACCATAAATTTGTCACAATCCCCCTAGGACTGAAGCTGGAATCATTCTCAAATACCTCTATATTCAGAGATTATGTGAAGGATAAGTTATGAAATCTGAGTGATGACCTGGCTAAATTCAACATCCTAATTCCAACTTGAAAACCGTCTGCATATGTTGAATCTTTTGCCACAGAAACCACAAAAAATCAACCTTAAACATATAATAAACACAAATCCAGATGAAAAGATGTCAGTCAAAGGCAGTAGAATAAGGCAAACACAATTTTAATTTAATGCTTTTGCCTAAACAATCCTAGACTTCTTCAGAATGAAACCTACTGAACACCACATGACATTTAAATACTAGAAAAGTCACATGACTGCAAGTAAGAACAGCACATGATCAAATACACTTAAAGCACAATGGCAAAAAACACATTTATACAAAATGCACTGTTAAATTTCTTATCATAAAATGGCAGCCCTCATCTTTAACAGATTGCCAATGGAAATTGGGTCATTTAATCCTGGAAACTCTGTTGTATTGAATTTAATCTGCCAGAAAAGTTATTGTGCCTCTAAGTGAGGGGCTTTACTACATTTTCTAAGATAAAGAATTTAAATAGCATAAAATATTGGCAGGTGATGAGTACCTCTTTAAAGCATCCGTTGCATCATGTATTTTAATGCTACATACATGCTGATAAATGCTTTTCCACAAAGCACATAACAGCCTTTCCAATGTAGAATGAACTGCATTAATCATATTTTGCAACATAAACAACCCCCAACATTCCACAGGACAAATTCCCATTACAATTTGCTACAAAATCAGAGGTACATGAACTTCATTCTTTTCAAGTATACATGGGCATTTGGCACATTTTCTACACTTAAACTCTCTATTAGGATTTTACTTTCACTGAGGGGGCTGACTCCAGTAAATTCTTAATATTTCTTCCTTTTTTAAAAACAATTTAATTTGAGTTACAATTTTATTTTGTAAACTAGGAGCCACACTTAGTATGGCCTTCTAGTTATTAGAAAATATGTTTATTACAGGGGAAGCCAGAGGGGGGTAAGATAACATCAAAGTTCCTGAGGAATTTTTATCATCCTTTTTAGTATTTCTGTCACTACTCATAGGTAGACTATTCACCACCCTTTACATTTAAATCTACCACGTCTCTCATTCAGAATTTGCAATTCGGTACTTCTTAGCAAGTCAAGTAGATGCCCTCCTTCTAAAAACATCTTCTTTAAAGTCTAACTCCTGCTGGGAACATAATTGACTGGAGAAGATTCATGACACTCTCACCATTTAGCTATTTGCTATACTAACTTTTTGTTTGTGCAGATGGTAACTTTGATAATCTAAATAAGAATTAGAAAAAGTTGGCTTCCAATATATTACTGACTCAGAACAGTTCTTTGCAACATTTTCACTGAAGCTCACATTGAAGTAGTTCACAAAATCAGAACATCAGCAGTGTATACATTGTTAAATCTCTGTTGTAGATTTCAAAAATTCAGTAAATGTAATCAAACATTCTGGTCCATCAATCCATATTAAAAAATATATCATCTGAAAAGTACAGTTATATCCATACATGTTGAAACCACTAACCTGCAAAAGCATACCTTGTTTCCCATAAATACATCACCCAGTTCTCTGTTTGAAGTACTCACCCTTGAAAAATGAATAAACATTTTCAAATACAAGCTCCAAGAATTCCTTTACACCAAATTCTATGCACGTCAACCATTGCGTCTGCCCCATCTGAAGTAAACACAAATTTAAAAATAAACCCATATGGTAGAACTCGAATATAAATAGGCTGTAAACTAGAAAGAAATTGCATGCAATAATAAATATAGCTATTATTATTTCAAAAATGCTCTTGATAAACTTAATAAGAAACTCTCATCACTAATTAAATGAACCAAAGCTAGATAGTAAAAATAGCCACCCATGCAAAAGGCTACCAGGAAGCCTTATTTAACTATGTTAGAAGCCTTAGAAAACTGTCCAGAACTGCACAAAGCTAATAGTACATGATATCACCTAATCAGACTGTGAACATAAACAGTCTGCTAGCAGATACATTTAGCTCTAACTTCACCCCCTCCCAGATCACATACACACAGCTACACTCCCTTCCATCTCCTAAGAAGAAGTCCTCAAACAATTTCCAAGGTCAAGAACACTGCTTCTATGGGGCCAGATAACATACCAAGCTGCCTGCCTATTGCTTTGTCAGTTACTTGTTACATATCTATTGCCTTTATACTTTCAAGACACCCCTTATATTCACATTGGATGTAATATATATATATATATATATATATATATATATATATATATATATATATATATATACATATATGGATTTAGGATGTTAGATCGAAAGATCAAACATCCAAATCCATTAAGAGCGAGCATACTTACGTGAAGGTGCTTTTCACAGAAGAAGCACTTTCATGTAAGTTTGCCTGTTGCCGCGGCTATACTGTGGTGCAGATAAGGAAAAATTCCCTTTTCCCCAAACTTTCGCGTAAGTATGCCTGTTGCCAAGGCTGTACTGTGGTGCAGATAAGGAAAAATTCCCTTTTCCCCACTGTAGTGCAGTCTCGGAGGGAGAATATTAAAGTAGGGGGTGTGAGGGCACAGCCCCCCACATGGGAAAGCGCAGGGGGGCAAAGCCCCCTTGCAGAAACATTAATGTAGTGTTTTTTTATTATTAGCATGCTTTAACAAAAGCTCTTTTTCGATGAAAGCACTTTTGTTAAAGTGTGTTCGGTGGTTATGGATTCTGACGTTTGATCTTTCAATCAAACGTCCTAGATCCATATATATATATATATATATATATATATATATATATATATATATATATATATATATATAGATATAGATATTGCAGTTTCTCATTCATTATGTATATAATATGTCATATATCTGTTTTATTTACTCTGGGCTGAGACTGAAATAGTTCCATTGAGATCAGTGCTCTACCCCAGTAAAAAAATTCAAAAAATAAATAAATACACTGCAGTGGCTATTCAGTATCAGTCTCCAAACAGGTTTTTTGCTGGATGAATGGAGCACAGCAACAGTTATTCCACAGCACAAAGGCGGAGGTGGAGTATCAATAGTCCTGTGTAATTATAGACCCATATGTCTGACCAGCCTCTTCTGTAAGGCTATGAAGAGGATAATTATGTAATTAATAAATAAGGACATATGTAACATATGAACTCTTGACTGAAGCCAATTTGATTTTTTCACGTGCAGATCCTGCCTGCTTAACCTGGTTAACTTCTTTGATAAGGTTACTAATGCAAAGGATGAGGAGAAAATCAGTACACCCCACATATCCAGACCTTGCAAAGATATTCAATACCATCCCACACTCAGGTATCATTAATAAACTCTCCTAGCTAAAAATACTAATAAATATAGATATATAAAAGTAATACACAGTATCAGAACAGAACAGGATCTATCATGCATTATCACAAATAATAAACTAAAAAATATCAGCACAGGCAGAAAAATTAGAAGATATGTAGATAAATAAAAAGGAAAAGAACAAAATAACCAGTTTATTGATAACCCAAAAAGGTTTTTAGAGAATTGGGAAACAAAGCAAAAGGAACTGAAACTCCACCAAGAAAAAAAGAAGAAATTGACACATTTTAGACAAATATCTATGAAGATCCTGTGAAGCATAACAAAGATGCTAAATGGATAGAAGTAAAAGAAAGAATAAGAAGTTCAGATGTACAGGATATGAAATGGGATGAAGTAATGGTCAGAGAGAATGAAACAAAGTTAAGAAAAGCTCCTAAATGGAAAACTCCAGGCACAGATGCAGTACTTAACTTCTGGCTAAAAATATTAACATCTTTACAACAAGATTTAGCCATGAATAAAAACTATTTATATGCATACCCCAACCAGGCACCAACCTGGTTAACAACAGGAAAAGCAATACTCCTACTTAACACTGAACCCACAAGCTATCCTAAAAACTATAGACAAAAATGTGCCTTCCACTGATGTATAAACTACACACTGGATTTGATGCTGACAGAATTTATAGTAATTTAGAAGAAAATTCAATCATGGCAGTAGAACAAATGGGTAACAAAAGAAAGTCATATGGAACAAAGGATCATTTGTTGTTAAATAGAGTCAAAATAGAGAATTGTGAAAAGGGGAAGGATGTAAGTATGGCATGGGTAGGCTACAAAAATGCATTTGACACCATTCCACATTTGTGGATAAAAGAGTGCTTACAAATGTATAAGATACACCGTACATTGATTGATTACCTTATAGCGACCATGAATCAATGGCAAACCACTTTGCAGCTAAGTCATGATAAAAGACAAATTATTACCCGAAGGATAAAAATTAAAAGGGGAATATTCCAGGGTGACTCTTTATCAATGCTGATCTTTTGTTTTGTCCTTTACCCATTAAGCTATCTACTTAATAGATGAGGCCATGGCTACAATTTGGCTCTCAGCAAACAAGAATATGTAAAAATGTGTCATCTTTTTCTAGATGATTTAAAACTTATAGTTGAGGAATTGAAAGCACAACTGCAAATAGTCAAAACTTTCTCTGATAACATAAGAATGTCAATTGGTCTTGATAAATCTGCACTAGCAACTTCTAAAGCAGGAAACTGCAGCACCAAGAAAATATCAGTTTGGGACAGAAATATGATATAAAAGAACTTGAGAAAGTAGGAGTCTATAAATATTTGAGAACTGATGAAGGATCAACAGAAAAACATGAACAGATGCAAATAAAACTTAGTAAGGAATATTTTAGAAAACTAAAATTAATACTGAAAATAGCTCTGACAGCTATGAACAAAGTCCAAGCTATAAACCCATTTGCTCTTCCTGTTCTAAGTTACAGTTTTGGATCATTGACTGCCCCCAAAAGGTATTGGATCATTTGGACAGGAAAACAAGAAAAATGTTTTATGTTTATCAAATGATTTATAAAAATTAGTGTATACGAAGATTATATATTCCCTGTTCTGGAGGAGGTATGGGCCTCCTTGAAATTGATTACATGTACAGATCTGCAATCATAGGACTGCATACATATTCGATGACCTCACAAATATAGAGATATAGAGAAAGTTTTAAAAAATGAGAACAAGTCTAAGATGACTTCCCTGCTTAGTTTAGAAGAAGAATTTCAAAGTCAACCAGGAATGGAAATCAAACCAGAAGCCAATAAAAATCAGGCAACAAGTAAATGTGCCAAAAAAATGAAAGAAAGTATATAAGCTGAAGAATCAGATGAGAAGGCAAAAAATGTGGAAAATGCATACATATAGTTACTAGGACAGAAGACTCCTTGAACAACCTCATATTGATCAGAATTTAATGCAGGAATGGTTAAGGACAGACCAATTTAAACAAAAAGATGAAAGGTTAATATTGGCAGCCCAGTTTAGCGAACTACATACATATTGGTTTACAAAATCTGTTGAACATGTCAAAAAAACAGACAAATGTAGGTTTTGTAAAGAATTGGAAACAGTTGCACATCTTGTTGTTAGTTGTGATATACTAATGGCAGAAGGCTTGCATAGTGAAAGGCATAATAATGTGGCAAGACTCCTTCACTGGAGATTGTGCAAACATTATAATACTGAAGTAGCTGAGGAGCAAGGATAATGTGGAAGAAGGATACCCAGACAGTTCCAATAGTAGGAGCAATAGGTCTCATAAAAGGGAATTTGCAGTCATATTTAGATATGCTATCAGTACATGTAATTCCATATAAATTTCTTAAGGAGTCATTGTGTGTGCTGTAAAGAGTACTTTTGGCTAACATCAAAAATTGAAATTAATGCTAATTTCATGAACTTTAATCATACTTTGACTTACAAATGGGGTCCATATCCTTCATGGCATTAGAAACCCAAGATAAATAAATAAAAATAGATAGAAAATAAAAAAGAAAGTTAGATATAGATATAGATATAGACATAGATTAGAAATAGATATAGATAGATATAGATACATAGATATATTTAAATATTTAAATATATCTATTTCTATATTCACATCCATATCAATCTAACATATATGCATCCAGGAGATTAACTCTTGAACATCTCTGACCTGTGAAATGTCATGCCTCTAGCAGTCTACACACATCTTTACATTCCAGAGCATTTTTGAAAAATAAAGTAGAAATACATAACAAAAACAATTAGAAATATATTGTGCTCATGTAGTAATATTAAAAAGGTGCAAACACCAATGTACTGTACAGCCAAACATATAGGTTGAGAGTACATTTTATCAGCTAGACTAGAGCTTTCATATAACAGCAAGAAATTACTTTCTGAGTACTTGCTTTTTTGACATATTTCCAGAAATATCAAAAATCACACCTATCTGTATAATTAACAATGCAAATATCAGTGAATGTCTTTTAAGAGCTACTGTTTATAATGCAAATATCAGTGACAATTTTCTTCAGCATCATCCAAGGTTTCATTTAATGTCATGCAATAGTAAGTCACTTGGTTTCAGAAATATTAATGTATATATGGAAATATTTTAAGTTTCCAAAATTACTAGCAGTATTTCTAGTACAGTGTACTATTCATGAATAATTTGAATTTTTCTGTTTCCCAGAACCCTGGCACATATAGTTCTCTCAAGTAACAAAATATAGTGCAAATGGGAATGCACACAGTCACTACTGTGACTTAATCAAAATATTTAATTGGCTTAATGCTCAAAGTAAAAATCACATTACTTCTAAATAGACTAAAATTTAAAATCCTAAGAAAAAAGTTATTGCCCTTCTCTCAGAACCAAGTTGAACATTAAAAACTACATATGTATATATCATCTTAGAAAAAATCTCGTCTTAACTAGACCTTATTTTGACCTATGAATTGGGGAAAAGACATTTTCAAGGACCACACCAGTATCTTTGAAATACCTTCTCAATGAATTTAGGAATCCATGAAATAATTTGTCAAGGAGTTGAAGGAACAGCTGTCTGAAACTAATCTATGCAACAGTTTCAGAGACAATGGACAGGAATTTTTTTAAGACAGTAAAGATTTTCATTTATCAAGTATAACTTTACCTTACTGCACGTATATAAGGTAATAGTGCATTTTGTCAAATACTATTTGCTTGAATCACAGAATATTGAACAAAAAACATCACATCACAATATATGAGGGCAAGGAACATGGTCTTGCCCCCTGCTGGAGCCATGCTATAGCCTGTTTGGGGATTTTGTAATGTTTAATATTCTAATGCTTTGATGTTTTTTGTCTTTTATTTTGTTCTTCAAGAAAAACACATTTAAAATTTAAGAATGCGATATATGCAACTTCATACTGTTCTCACACGTTATAATGTATTCAACAAACTTCCACCTTGCATGTTCTGATTGTATATGTTTATTTTATTGATTACAGCTGTTGACCTATGCTACTGACTTGTTGTTTGGCTTTGGGTCATGGCTGCAAAAGGGCAGCTGACCAGTCCACCTACTTTGTTAGTAGACAGATATAAAGTAAATAAAGGAAGAACACATAGATCTTCACCTCCATCACCAATGTGATCTTTCCAACACTATGAACAATGTACCTACAAAATGGAAATAAACCATTGCAAAACTTATTCTAAAAATATCCAAACCAGAAATCACAAATGATTTTAGACCTTTATCCATCCTCCCAACACTCAAACTTTGAAAAATAGTTTTTAATACAGCTTATGGATTACAGCAAAAATTAAACACCCTAGACCCCTCCATCTACACAAATTTTGGTCATAATGAAGGTCTATAATGGCCCTTTACACCAGCTTACAATTTGTATAGGATCTATTCATTCTGCCCCATTTTATTGATTTGGTTTTCTCATGGTTGGGCATGAAACAGCAATGTGAGTAGCAAAGTGACAGCAGTATAAAACTTCATTAATTAGATAAATACTATGCTTGTTAGCCTATTATGATATGATTATTAGTGAACATGTTTTTAATAATCTTGTATTAATAAGAGTTTGCATTTAAGTTATATAATATATGAGACAAATGTATTTCTTACAAAGCTGTAGCTTGTGACCTTTTCAACCCAATGCCTGTGTAAAAAAGGGAAGTAGCCATTATTTGCAAGGATATGTTTTAGACAATCAGGGAAGGTAGAGTATAAAAAAGACATCATGATTTGTGTAAATGTTTCATAAATTTCAAGAAACTACATGCTATTTTTGATCAATGTCATAAGATTTCCAAAAAAGTATCAGTTCAATAGCTACGTTTCAAGAAAGTAATGCATGTTCACTTTTGTGAACATGAGCTAGGGCATTTGCTTATTTTGCTGACCTTCTTCAGTTCCCCACTTGCTATCAGGATTTGAATTATTTGATAGCCAGTGCTTGCATTTATTAATCGATTGATTGATACATCAGGATTCAAGTTGCCAGTCTGAATGTGATTTGACTTAATTTGAGTAAGTGATTGCTTGATTCAAAGACTACCTTGGCTTAGCAGAATTGCAACTATGCAAGAAAAGAAGGTCCCTTGGTATTGTGGGCAAGACGATAAAGCTGATGATTTTTGTAAGCAACTGATTTTTGATTAATTTGCTTTTAGCTGCAGTTTGGTGTCTTGTCTCTTTCTTCTATATGTATCATAGTTTACCACTTAACCTCAGTACTGAAATAAGAACAAAACACAAATTGGTGTCAGAAGTGGGATACTGGAGGATACAGGAAGAGTGAAAGGACCACCAATATGTGGGGGGGGGGACAAAGAAAAGAAAAAGATTAAAAAATCCATCTGATAAGAATACTAAGCTACTCATGGCTGGTGCATGAGATTTTGTAATGGAAATGTTAAGTGAGATGTTTATAAAAAGCCTTAGCAGATTTAAAATGAGATAAACAAGAAAAAAGTTGAAGCTCAGGCAATTACATCCAGATGATATTTTTGACAGCATTAAGATATTTAGATCATATAGTTAGCTCACACAAGTTTGGAAATGGCAAATATATACATATATATATATATATATATATATATATATATATATATATATATATGTATCAAGAGCATATACATGAGCATTGCCTCAACAAAGATGCTTTAAAAAGGCAAAATAAATTATTGAGAAAACAGAAAACAGATTATTTTGTCTAGCAGTCAAAATGATTCAACAGCATAAACAGTGAATGTGCAGATGACTAAGGAAACATCCCTCATAGGCTAGAATGCATGCACAAAGTTGTAGACCAGATTTTGATTCAACCACCTGTGATGGCAATTGCCATTCATTATTTAATAATGAGGGTAAATAATATGATTTGCTAGGTATACCAATATCAGAGCCACAACCAGTGATAGAGAAAAATGGTGTTGGTGTTGGAAATTAGACTCACTCACACAAGTGGACAGAAATAATGACATATAACCAAACAGAACTTTCAAATCTGGTCCAAATTTATAAGCAGCAGCCAAGGGAAACAACTTTGACTTTCTTTTGCCATGATCAGCGCTCTGGAGATAATACCGTGTAACTGAATGGGGAGAAAAATGCACAGATGTGTTTGTTTCGTGTTACACCCACCCTTAATGCAGATTGTTAATATAGAATGCAAACATAGCATGGCAGTTCAGAACAATAGGATAAAAATGACAGACAAAACAACTTTTGGAGATTGTGTTCCTATGTGGGTCACAGCTGTAATAGTTTTCTTTGGCAAAGGTAAAACACTAGATAGCACACTAGGAACATCAGTGCAGCTGTGCTTTCACAATGCAGTTGAAGCTGTAGCTCACTGTAAAGCTATGAAGGAACTAATGTATATCTCCCTACCAAAGACAATCATAAACATTCAGCAGTATCATGTCCATGAAGAACATGCTGAAACATGAGAAAATGCAAAAACTGTTGTAGGTGGGCATAACTGAACGAGCTGCAAGTCTGTTCAATAGTTCTGTGCCAGAGGAAAAAGACTGATAAATCATGGAAGATGCCTCTGGATTATCTAGGACAGAACAACATTGCCTACTGCTTGCAGTTGCTGTTCTGGATAGTATCGTATTTTGGAAAAATTATTTTCTTTTGCTGAACTGTATTATTTGATCCTGGACCTGACAAATACATTTTTCACCAGTTTGATAGCCAAGGAGAGTAAATCTGAATTTGCATTCACTTGAGATGACAGACAATGTACTTTCCTAGTGCTGCATCAAATGTTTTGCAGTTTAATACTGTGCCAATGGCAAGAGACTTAAACTGAAACCAAATAAAGTGACTGTATTTTATCATATCAATGACATCATGATTATAAGCAACAACTGGATGTGGACATTGATATGCAGACTGTAATTTCTGTTGGAGTTTTTCCTACACCATGCTGACTTGAAACATAACTAAAAATATAACTATCACCACCGCTTTGTACGAATTTTGTGAGAGGATCCTAGAGAGATGTTTTCTACTTCCTGAAGATTACTGCTGAATTTGATAAAAGTTCAACAGATTTAGAAGCTGCCATATCTCCATCAAATGCCTCCTCCAGACTTTATTTTGATTTAAACATTTTCAGTACCATGACTGTATTACTTGCATTGTTTTATATGCTGTAGACAATGAATCAACTGTATTTGATGGACTGGGGCATCTCATATGCCATGGACAGCAAATCAGCTATGGACTGGGATATGTGTTAAAATAAACCAAAATTAATGACACAATAAAATGTGCTAGAGTTAATCAATACATAAAATAATTGTAAAAATAACAACTGTTGACATAACAAATGCTAATTCATATTATAAACTGATTATTAATAGATGAATACCAGGCTAACTGTCTGAAGGGCCATTAAATCTAGATTAGAATCAGACCTTGTACCTATGAAGTAACCATTATGCCAAACTCTCACCTAAGAGTTGTTAGCCACTGCAGTGAGGTCAGCAAAAATGTAAGTTATAAAACAATGCAGGCTAAACTGCCTTACAAAATAGATTACATTGTAATAGATATACTTTTTAATTCAGCATTGCAACTGTTACCTGACTGTGATCCAAAAGTAGGACAGCGTGTAGTTAATAGTTAAATCAAACACCAATATACAGATGGTTAATCATACCAATGTTTTCTTGCATTAGATTACAAAAAAAAAAATCCCATAACTGATTTTTGTACTAGCAAATATATCAGACTGACTAGATGAATGGAAATCACTGTTAATGTCAGCATCAGGTTAGCAATTAATAATTGCATACATTGAAAGGAACAGCTTTTTACTTGACAAGGATAAATTCTATTGCAGCTGCTGAACAAGACTTTGAGAAATACACATCAAACTGTGTCTACAATAATTAAAGATAAAGGTACTATTTGATATTCGGAAAATAACCCTCTCCCAGGAGTAAAATAAGGTTAATGTCATTGCATCATTTATGACTTGTAATTGCTTGTTCTTCCTGCATTTTGTCTTGTTTGTATTTTAGCATACTTAAAAGGTACCATTTGTTGTTTCAATGCGATCAGTTCCCTTGGCCTAGTGTCCAACATGAGTTAACCACATGGGGGGAGGGGCAGATGTATAGGCCCCATGGATTTTGACACATTTCATTGACTAACTTCCTTATTGGTTGGACATGAAACAGCAAAGTGAGTATCAAAGACATAAGTGTATAAATTTGCATTATACAGATAAATATGCTTGTTAACCTATTATGATATGATTATTAGTAAGCATGTTTCTAATAATCATGTATTAACTAATCAGTGTTTTGCATTTAAGTTATGAAATATATGAGAGAAACGTATCTCTTACAAAGCTGTAGGTTGTGGCCTTTTCAACCCAACACCTGTGTAAATAGGGGAAGTAGCTAAGCTTTGTAGGAACATGTTTTAGACAATGTCTAAGAGATGAGGGAAGCTAGTGTAGAAATATGAACTTTAAAAAGCAGCATCATGTTCATTGTAAATGTTTAATACATTGCAGGAAACATGATACTTTTGATCAATGTCATAAGATTTCCAAAAAAGTATCAGTTTAAAAGTTTTCAGAAATTACTGGACAATTGTTTTTCTTTATATGAGTCAGGGCTGTTGCTTGGTTTGATGACCTTCCCCCTTCCCTAGTACTTGTTATCAGGACTTGAGTACGATAACTAGTGCCTAAATTTATTAATTGATTAAATTAATCTGAATTCAAGTTGCCAGCTTGCACTTTGCTTCATTTTAACATCTCTGAGAGAATTTTTACTAAAAACTCAAATAGATTGTTTCAAAACGTACTGAAAAAAAACAAGTTTGAAACTCTTTTTAACAGCTTTTTCCTGATAAGAAAACTAGAAAGAACTAATTGTCTCAGAATGAGCAACTCTAAGCCCAGTATACAGGACAGTACTATGATAAAAGATGTACGAGCTATACTAAGTAACATCAGTGAGTTATCTGTGCAGACAGATAAATTTGAAAGCAAAATGGACAATTTTAAAGAGGAATGTAAAAAAACAGTTGAAGTCTGAGTGACTCTCTTAAACAACTATCATCACAAATCTCGAGTATAGAATAGGAGATGTCTGATTTTGATGGAAAATTATTTGAAAATGAGAATAACACTGAATTTCTTCTGAAGCAAAACATCTTATTCCTGGGAAAACTGAAGACTTAAGAACAGATCTAGAAGAAATAACAACAGGATTCATGAAATTTCTGAAAAAAGAAGAGGAAGATAGCATGATTCAGTTCATTATTACATGTCTGCCTAAAACTTTGAACCTGCCTGAAGCTTTTTCATTTGACAGTGAAAGAGATCACTTTCTAACTCATATTTAAAAAAAAACCTTCATCAAGGTCAGTGATCATAGGATTTTTCTCAAGTTAAGGCAAGGATTTATTCTTAAAAACTGCATGGACTAATTATCCAGTTAAAATTAAAGAAAATACTATAACACATGGCAATGACTATTCAACATGAGTGATGTCAAACAGAAAAGCATATGTGCAACTTGTTAAAAGCTTAAAGAAAATAAATATTAAAGCACAAATCTTCTTTTCAGCAAAAATAAGGATTCGCCTTTCAGAAGGAAATAAGATTTTTAACATCTTGGAAGATGTAATGGACTTTATACAGAAACATAAAATCCTAGAAAGAACAGAAGAAATGGAATGGAATCTATGAACTTCTTTGAAGAGAAATGCAACAAGAGACAGTTAGTTGATAAAAGGCAAAACCAGTAAAAAACTGAAAGACAAATGAAATTAAAGGTATTTCATGTTTATGAATTCTTATTAATTTAATGAAGTGCTTGAATATCTATGAGCAGCTGCTGAATATTACATTTTACAAAGTAAATCATGTCTTTCTTTCTTTCTTTCTTTCTTTCTTTCTTTCTTTCTTTCTTTCCTTATTTCAAATGGTTACTACTTCCCTTTTTAAAATTTTTGACATTTGTTGACTGGGTTAGTCTGGCTGTGCAAAAGCCCTTTATCAGTGGAGACCCGGGGAAAAAGGCTGAATACATTAAAAATGATATCCATGAAACTTAAGTAGTTAATATAACTATACAAAGTGTTGTGAATGTAGCTTAAAATGTTAACATATTTATACAAACACATATATAAATATATATATATATGTGTGAATTAGAAAAATTGTAGATGGGTATGTATAGTATAAAATAGCACAGTACAATATTGGTGGTAGAAGTTAAGCTACAATATGCTGTTAAAGTAGAAATGGGTTTGGGGATGGAGGGAGAGGAAGGTAATTTATGTAGGGTCATGACAACATCAAAACCTAGAGTTAAACAAGTGGTCTTTTAAGAGTATTTTGAAGCTGTTTGAAGTTGGAATAGTTCTTAGGGACAAAGGGAGTTTGTTCCATGGGTTGGCAATAGAGTAACTATATAGAAGTTTGCTAATGGTTCTTTTGGGCATGTCAATTTCCAGGAGGTATAGTTCAGAGCTATGAAGACTGTGGTTAGGACAGCAGAGAGATAGATAATGGCTGAGAGAGCTGAGCAAGAGATAGGTTTGTTTAGGATGGTTCATAGGTTCATACTAAGCTATCTGCCCTAGGGCATTTATAAGCCTAGCCAGAGTATGTTTGGCTTTCGCCACCCATTTTAAATTAATTTTGCTATGCCCTTTTTCGAGGTTAGTATACCATGCCTCTGTCTAGCAGTGACACAGAAGTGATACCCGGGGTAAACCTACGATCTCCCATCCACTCATCAAGACTCCTCTTGAAGAGAATCAATGAGGGACTCTGCCTAACCTGGACTGGGATTTTATTCCATAGTGAAGGGAGCCTCTGGGTTATGAATCTGTCCCTCCAGCATGTCCTATTTATTTCAGTGCTGAGGTTCAAGTCTCTCGAGCGTGTAGCTCGATGGGATTTGGATTTTTTGAGGTGCAGCATGTCCCTTAATTCCGGGTTGGACATGGCCTTATATGTCAGGCACAGGTCACCTCTGAGCAGGCGGTATGCCACTGAGTAGAGCTGGAGTTTCTTTAACCGGGCAGCATATAGCATCTGTCTGAGCCCTTTGATCCTCTTGGTGAGGTACTTTTGGGGTCTTTCCAGTTGCTGCAGGTGTCTGGTAAGGTACATCCCAAAAGGGGCATTGTACTCGATTATGGGTCTGATGAGGGATGAGTAAAGAGGCATAATGACCTCCCCTGATCTAGATGTGAATCCCTTCATGATTAGGTGGGCTATATAAAATGTTTTTCTAACCACTTTGGCCACGTGGTTGTCAAATGAGAGATTGCTATCAACTTGGGTCCCCAGGTCCCTAATTACTTCTTCTGTACTTAATGGATTACCACCTATGTGGTAATTTGTGGGCACATTGTTTTTGCCAAAGGGGATGACTATACACTTTTTGGCATTTAGCTTTAGGCCATGGCTCTGGCACCAGTTGTCTGTTTCTATGAGGCCCTTTTGGAGGATGCTTGTGTCGGCTGGAGAGTCAATTATGGCACCCAGTTTGCAGTCATCTGCGAACTTGGTCAGCCACAGTCCTTCCGTGTTGGCCTGTACCTCCGAAAAATATATACCGAACAAGAGAGGTCCCAGGACTGAGCCTTGTGGGACGCCACTTGTAACTGGTTTGAAGTTTAACATGGCTCCAGCAATTCTAACCATGTGGGTTCTGTCCTTGAGCCAGTTTGCAAACCATCTAGTGACATAGGGATTTATATTTAAGCTGGTGAGAGTATCTATAATGCCCGGGTGGGGTATTGTATCAAAGGCTTTTGCGAGGTCTAGGTAGGCTGTGTGGACCACCTTCCCCTTGTCAGTGGCCTTGGTGACTGTTTCAAAGAAATTGACCAGGTTTAAGAGGCAGGATCTGCCCTTAACAAAGCCAAACTGGGTAGGATCCAGTGTCTGTAGGTCCCCAATATCTTTATTTATGAGGTCCATGATAATCCTTTCCATAGCTTTGCAGACCAAGCTAGTCAGGCTTATGGGGCGATAGTTTCCAGGATCCATTGAGGCACCACCTTTGTGGAGAGGGACCACTGTTGCTGTACGCCACTCTTTGGGTACATATCCTGTAGTAAGGCTGAGATTGAACAGTAGTTTTATGTTTGGGTTTAGCTCTTCTTGGAGTTCATGTAGGACGCAGCCTGGGACACTGTCTGGTCCAATTGATGCTGTGTTTTTTGCTTTGGAGAGGGCGGCCCTTACCTGAGCATCTGAGATGTCAGGGGGGCAGCACTCTGCTGGGACAGATATTTGCCCTTTTGGTGGGGGGGGGGGTTGTGCTGAACCTGTCAGCTAGGATGTTGGCAATGTCTGTGGTTTCGGTGTATTTTTTGTCATTTTGGACTAATTCTGAGCATATCTGGGAATTCCCACCCAGGTTCCTAACATAACTAAAGAAAGCCTTGTGATTATCCTTAGTGTCCTGTGCAATTTTTCTCTCGAAGTTGGCCTTAGACGATTTTATGAGTGCCCGTTGATCAGAGATGCCTTCCCTTTTTGGGATTTTGCTCTATCATGTAGTAGCTTCCTCCTTCTATTGTAGTTTGTTTATGGTTGGGGTCCACCAGACAGGACGTCTGCCTTTGGAGGATTGGGTCTTGGTTTTATTTGGGATTGCATGATCCATGCATTCCTGAAGGTGCTCTTAGAATGCGTTTATAAAGGATTCTGCAGTCTGGGCCATATTTTCCACAGGTCCAGGGGCTTTGAAGGATTCCACCTCGATTTTGAGGAGTGTGAAATTTGCTTCAGAGAAGTTTTTCACTGTGGTTTTCTGGGCAGGGGGTGGGGTCAGGATGTGAATATCCAGTTATATTAGTTTATCGTGTGAGTTAGTTGCAGCTGAAGGAGGAGGAGGAGATGTTGTTGGCATTCAGGCCACTGAAGTTTTTTTAAAGATTAGTGGTGTGAGCGATAGGGTAGATTTGCAGCAAATCTGGCAGTCTTGTTGTATGTAATTTCAAGTTTGTACATAAGGTTAGTTTGCAGGTTAGTGAGAATTAAGGCAAGATAGAATAGGCTAGATAGTAGTAGGTAGGCCTGTGCTAAAGAGAGTTTGGATTCTTGTGAGAGAATTTTTTTGTTTCTATAAAGCAAGCCTAGTTTTTAGTGTTGTTTTTTTTTTTTTTTTTTTTTTTTGATAGATTGTTGCACATGTAGATCCAATTTTAGTTGCTCATCAATTATTACTATTAATTATTATTAAGTTTATATGTTATGTCTCTTTTAAAAAATGGCAGTTTGCTTAAGATTAAAGATCTCATACAAATAGTGCTTGCTGAATCATTAAATGTTATTTATTTGAGTACAATGGCTTTTTAATGGTTGGGATACTTTGGTTTCTGATTTTTTTTTTGTTTTGGATTTGGAGGAATTTGAGGGATTGTAATGTGGTGTGGAGGTGGTTTGGATTCACTTCCAGGCATTTAATTGTAACTGATGGACTATTCATTTTCAAGCCCTTATCATGAAAACTAGTTTGAATCAACTTAAGTCATGAACACTATTGTAATGCTGCAGAGTTCTGAATATTCTAAGAACTGTCCAGGTTACTTTTTCTTGTTTAAATGTAAATAATAATAACATGTTGAATCATAGACTACGTCAAAGTATACAAGTTAGATAATAAACAAAAGATAGTGAACTGAATTCTAAACCACTGTCAGCTATTATATAGTTCTGAATGCTTGCTACTGATAGTATACTCAAGTATATGCAATAGCACACAGGAAAGCTATGCCATGTTATAAACAAAGTATAAAAATGTAGTTTCCTACATATATAAAAGTTATTAGAATGTTGTCAAATAATTAGAGCAACATTCACACTTTTATAAGTTAAATCTGGATCACAGGTTTATATTCTACATCTCCTTTAAAAATGACAGTTTGCTTTGTATTAAACATCTCATACAAAGAATGCTTAATGAATCATCAAATGTTATTCCTTTAAATATAATAGCTTTTTAGTGGTTAACATACTTTGAAATGGGTTAATTGTTATTTTTTAGTGATTTGGAAGGGTATGAGGGATTGATGTAATGTAGAGGTGGCTTGGATTAACTTTTCATTGTTTTTGTGTGAACTGTACCTGATAAACTGTTTATTTAGAAGCCCTTGTTATGAGGGCCAACTTGAAGCAGCTTAATTAGAGTCATGAGCACTTTTGTGATGCTGTGGGAGTTGTGAAAATTCTAAGAACTGTCCAGATTACTTCTTCCTGTCTAAACGTAAATAATCTTAATATTTTAGAAAGTGCGTTAGCTAAGCAGAATTGCAACTATCCCAAGAAAAGAAGGTCCCTTGGTATGGTGTGCAAGATGATTAAGCTGATGATTTTTTAAGTAACTCATTTTTTGATTAAACTACTTTTAGCTGCACCCTGGTCTGTTGTCACTTTCTGACAGGTGTGGTAGTTTACCATTTAATTTCAGTACCAAAATAAGATCCAAGCACACTATTTAATAACCAGGGATCCAATAAAACTACCTGACATTTAAAATATCTAGTACTTTGGCATGAGTAAACTCAACTTCCTTTGCAGTAGTGTAGCTAGTGTGGAGTGAAAGGAGCGACTGCCCTGAGTGCAAAGTGTTGGGGGTGTGATCGACCAATCCAGATCTCTTTAATGCAATGCTGGCTTTTAAAATCTGGTCTTGCATTTGTGTTCAAACCTGAGTGTTCTATAAACCCCTGTGTGATCTAAATGGTAGCAACTCTTTGCTACATTTGCAACAAGCAGTTTGTTACAGTTTAAAGATAAAAAAGTTGTTTTCTTTTTAATAAAACCTGGTTGCAATAGTGCTCCATGCAGGGTATAAACTGCAGCAACTGCGTAATATATTTATAGTAAGCAGTTTGATACAATTTAAAAAGAAAACTTTTTTTAAACTAAAACCTGAGTGCTATAGTACTTCTTGAAGTGTATAAACTGTAGCACCTATTTTCTACATTTGTAGTAAGCTGCTCTACATTTTAAAAGAAAAATGATTTCACTTTCTTTTTTTTAATTGATAAATTGTAAGGAAGGAGGGTAGGTGGTAGTATACATAAACAGGACCTGAATCTATAGGTGAAGAAGGAAGGGGGGTAAGAGTTATGCTGCTTCATGGGGTGAAATGGTAGATGACTTTTTCAGAAGTGCAGAGTAAGGTAATGGGGAACAGGACCCAGGTGATGTGGCAGCAAAGAATGCAGCAGTTAAAGCTTATGTAACAGTGACAAAACGTAGCTCTCTGGTTTTGTGAAAGCAGATAATACAGTAACTAAAACGTACACAGCAAGCAAAAAAGGAGAACAGTAGCAAACTGTAAATGAAACTGCTTTTCAGAAGAAAAGACCTGCTGTGAGAATAAGAACAAAATGACAATGTAATACATATGTAGGGGTCTAATTGGTAAGTGTCCTGGATTTTAAAGCTGAAGAAATTGATCTTTTATACTGATAGGGACAGAGACTTTTGTGACTTAACATTTGAAACTGATGGACAGATGAAAATTTCTGGAACTATGTAATAAAAAGAAAAAAATGTATCTATGGAACTATCATTTGTGATTGGTGGTGCATATATGGTCTGTCTGAAACTGTTTTCAATATTGTGAAAGTTATAGGTGAGAGAAACTTATGGAATGGAGAGTGGAGGTCAGAAGCTGTTTTGAAATGTAAAAAATGTTAAATACTTGCCAAGTGTTAGTTTTATGGCTGGTTATAGAAGGACACTAAGATATGCTGACCAGCCTCAATCTTGCTTTTGCGGGGACTTTTATCATTTAATTAATGATTTTGATATGCTACAATGTAACCAGAGTGGAAATAAAGAACATAGAGCAAGAAAGTGTGTGCTTGAATGCAGGCTGTGTAAAAAAGGGACATTTTAGATGGATTGTCAAGAGCAAACAGTAAATAATGAAAAAGAGAGGATAAATTAGGTGAAGAAGAAACTGTAGAAGAAGAAAAAAATGATGTGGGGGATGAAGAGAGAGACTGTATGGAGGAATAGAGATCAGAAGAATGGATTGATACTAAAATATATGTATTTGCAGTTCTAGCCAGTGAAAAATCTGATTCTGAGCATGTAGGAATATTTGTACATAAACCCAAGAACAATATTCACTAAGGGAAAGAGTAAAAATAAGAAAACAAAAATGTAACTAAAGTTCCCCTAAACTTTAAAGAAGCAATAGTAACAAGTTGAGCGTACTTTCAGAACAGAATAACATCCACATCACATTTAGTACACCATTCCAGTATCCCTATCCTATTAGCACTGTAAGAAGGATGAGGAAAATGGAATGGTGTGCTAAATGTGATGTGGATGTTAATCTGTTAAAGGAGGTAAGATTCCTGACAAGTAAAGAAAGACTGCAAACAGAAAAAATGTGGCATGAAAATATAGCATGGAACTTAGGAAACGGACATTGTTCTGGAGTGGCTGCGTTGTGTAAAGAGCAGTGAAAATACTAGCGGCAGCATTAGTAAGGATGGGAATGTTGTGGATGTGAGGTGGAGAGAACATGATTACAGAATTATAGCATTATATGCATGTATTACTATCAATGAAAGACAGAATCTGTTTCACCACATAATACACTTTCTGGTGGTTATCACAGAAAATTGTAATAGCAAGAAAGAAACTTTAACTGTGATTTAAGGTGCAATGTAAAAAGAAAAGTAAAGATATATAAAATACAAGAAGTTGTAAAATCTGTTATTTTAGCTGTGTGAATAAAAGTTATTTAAATGAGAGCTTTGAAGGTTAAAGTGGAAAAGGGTTCCATGTGAACAGCAGTTGAACATGGGTCAGTCGTCTCTGAGAGATAGGCGAGCACTGTCCCAAAGGGAAGGATGACAGCCCTCATTTCCCTTGGCTGATTGAAAGGGAGTCAGGTTTAGATCCCCGAATATGAAGCAGCAGAGACTGGTGCCTTGCTGCGTCTAATGTGGTGATGGAAACAATCCCGGAGAAGCCGACGGGGCCCCTGAGAGAGTTCTCTTTTCTTTGTAAGGGACAGGGTGCCCTGGAATGGGCTCACCCCAAGAGAGGGGTCCCATGACCTGGAAAGCTTTGAGGTTCTGGTAGCATCAGGTGAGCTCTCACTGTCACTTCAAAATCCAGGGGAGATGGTATAATTCTTACACCAGGCTATACCCATATCTGCAGCAGGTCTCCAAGGTGAACAGCTTCTGGCATGTTAGAACAATATAGGTAAGGGAAGTCAGCAAGCCAGATCTGTTACTTCAGGATAACGATTAGTTCTAAGGGCTGTGTCGGTTGGGCTCAGGCACGAAGTGGGACTGGACGTGCACTGTGGGTGGATGAGGTGTCACCCCCTTATCACACTCCCCCCTCCTGGGGGTGGCCGGGGGATGGCAGCAGCCACTCTGGATAAGTGCCGGGCCCTTCCTGTGGAATATCCCGGTTGTGGCTGGCACTAGTCCCAACCAGCATCCCACATCATCCAGCAGCTAGCAGCTGACTTAGAACTGGTTTCAACCAAGGAAATCCAACTGTTTAATTAAAACAAAGCATCATGAAGGCCTGAGATGGGTGTTGACATGATGTGATTTCTGCCCAGTGCTTTGAATGTCAAAGTGAAGAAATTCAATGAAGCACAGTAACTGGCAGGAGTAACTATGACTCTCATAAGGTAGCCAAATGCCTCGTCATCTAATTAGTGATGCTGATGAATGGATTAACAAGATTCCCACTGTTCCTACCTAGTATCTAGCAAAACCACAGCCAAGGGAATGGGCTTGACAGAATCAGTGGGGAAAGAAGACCCTGTTGAGCTTGACTCTACTCTGGCACTGTAGAACTGTGGACACATAGAAGGGGCACTTGGATCTGAAATTGATTATTGTGTATTAAAATTAGGCTTGGGAGTAATAGATGGTGATACAGTTGTAATAGGGTTTTCAGACCATTTAGTAATATGACTGGAGGTGCTGGAAGAAAGAGAGTATATTAAAATAGGGAAGGGAATAAAAAGAATAAATGAGAAATTATGGGATCGAACCGAAGAGTGGGGAGTATTGCAATTATGGAAGGAATGTCTGAAATGGTGGTTGAATGGTGGAATGAATTTAAAAGTATAAAAATATTTTTTTTTTTTTTTTTTTATTTATTATGGCAGGCTGTTGGGCTGATGTAAATAAAGGAGGAGAAAGTGAAGTATGGGGAAACATATAGAAATGTATTAGAACATTTAAAGAATAAATAGTATATGAAAAAAGAAATACATAAAATAAATCAAGAAAAATAAGGCATTACTATTTAAGCATCGATATTATATACAAGTCAGAGGGGACCAGGGATCTGCATATTTGAGTAAAATAGTAAATGAGTATATTAGCTTACTGAGGGAAATGAAAGATGTAAAATGAGAGGTAAAAAAAACACAAGAGCAAGTTATTACTATTATAGTACAGCATGAAGAAAATATGTATAAGGGTAAAACGAATGAAAATAAGAGAGAACAGAAAATTAAAAAAAATCCTGAACAAGTTAAGAAGGAATTTAAAAAATAAATTACTATTAGTGAATTTAATAAAGCACTTAGGAAAGTAAATGTTGATTCGGTATCAGGGCCAACTGGTATCGGGTATGTACAAGAAATTAATGGATTGGCAAAGAGAGTATTTTGCAAATCTACTGAATGACTTTTTCAAGGAAAGGTTTTTTTATTGAGAGTGCATGCAGTGGAATGGTAAAATTACATGGAAAAAAGATGAGAAGAATGAAATAAAAACTGGGAGACCCAGCACACTAAATAACACAGATTATAATTTATTATGACGATACAGAGGAGAATGGAAGGAAAGAAGGGTAACGAATATTGTGGGAGAGGTATAAAAGGGAAGGGATGTCAAGAATCGCTACTGATTGTCAGACAAATTATGGATGATATTATAAGTCCACGAGAATATGTTAAATTTATGGTGGGTGATATTAGCAAGGAATTTGATCTGGTATGACATGATGCTTTGCAGGATATTATGGAGAACTGTGGGATAGTTGACAGAATTACAAGAGTATTATGTCAGCATATCCAAATAATAGAGTGAGAGTATTAGTGAAAAGGTGGCTGAGTAAATAAATATGCATGAAGTATGGTATAAGACAAGGATGGCAACCAACAATAATTGTGGCACTAAGGATAAATGATTCACTTAAAACAAAGAAATATGTCCAAAAAAACATAAAAGTGAATCAAGCAATGAGGCGATATAAAAAGTGTTTATTAAAATTACTACATAAGTACTTTCACAACTGAGACACTGCTTCATCAGATGTTCAAAGGTTTTAACTCATACATATGCTTTAAATAGTACAAAGCATTAGACCAACAACCAGTCAGAAAATTTCCCTCTGAATATATTATTCTCTCCATTGGCATTTAAAGTGAGAGGACAAAACATTCTGTATGTGTGTATATATATATATATATATATATATATATATATATATATATATATATATATTCCGTCAAGTCATATAATTTTATTTATGCAAAGGTCTATCTTTCAAGAAGGGTTTAAGTGGTACCTTATCATTGAGGCCTTAACCGGCATCAGCCCACAGTCTGATTATCCATTTTGCTTCATATACCTCGGTTTTATTCTCTATACCCCTCCCTCTATAAGCAGCAGTTGCTCTCACCAAAACTAATAACTTAAATGTATGTGTGTGCCCTGAGATATATATGTGCTTGGCTAATGCATTATTAAGATGTCCTTTCTTTATATCATATGTATGCTCTTATTCTATCTCTGAAATGTCTGTTGGTCTTGCCTACATAAAACATTCTGCAAGAGTAAACCACTAAATAAACCACATCAGATGTGTCACAACTAGCTGCTGTATTAAATTTAAAAACTTTGTTAAAACCTGGGTGTATAAATTCCCGAGTGCAGTCAATATATCTGCAAAAGCTGCATTTCCTGCAAGTTATTGTAACCCCCATCTATTGATCTGTGTTCAAATCTTTAGGATAAAAAAGCATACATTTCAAATTTCTGTTATTCTTAAAAGAGAATTTAGGTTTGTCTCCTACAATATTCTTAATGGTCATGTCACTAGTTAGTATAGGCCAGTTTTTCTTCACGACATCCGTTATAATGTTAATGTTGTTCCCAAAAAACATGGGCATGCGTATTATATCATAAGTGGGCTTGACAGAAATATTTGTGGGTGACACCTCTTGGGAAAAGTATGGTCTTGCTGCAGTACGTCTCTAGACATTAGTGACCCTTCTATATCTTGGTTCTTATAGCTTCTTTTCCTCAATTTAACTTTTAAGTCATTTAAATCAACATAAATTTTTTCATCATCAGGATTCAGCCTTGAAATCCTGAACCCTTGCCCATTCACTATGTTCTTAAAAATGTGATTGGGATGCATGCTGGTCCTATATAATAAATTGTTTCTATGATACCCTTTTCTATAAATTGTAGTGCAAACTTTATCAGCTTTCTTGTAAAGTTTTACATCAAGAAAATTAATTTCACTCCATGAGGTATTCATATTAAACCTCAGAAATTATGTACTTCCATTTAGGTGGTCAAAAAAATAAAGATAATTCATGTTCAGAGCCATCCTATAATAGAAAAAAGTCATCGACAAAATGCCTGCAAAAAATAATTTGTTTACATCTACAGGTCCCTAAAAATGTGACATTTTCCCATTTAGCCATCACTAAATTTGCATAACTATTCGTTATGGGCGACTGGGCGTACCTATCACAATGGTTCCCTATTAGCTGATTGAAGACGCATTCTTTTGAATGCATCTTGATTGAACCTTATAGTACGAAATGGCAAAATACTGAAGCGGCATATAAGCAAATTCTTTCCCTGGGAATGAAATCGCTTGGCCGCCTTTGGTATTTTGCCTTCTTCGTTACTGTAGTGCAGTCTCGGAGTTGGTATATTTAAGTAGGGGGGTGTGGGGGATGAAGCCCTCCACATTAGAAATAGTGGGTGGTGTGCGTGTGTTGTGTGCGTGCTTCTCGGAACAGCGATTTTTTTTCCTCTGGGGAAAAAAAAATCTCTGTTCTAAGTGTTCGAGATTGTAAGCTTTTGCTTACATGGGGTCGATGAATCAGCGTTCACTTTTCTAAGTGTTCAGTGATTCAATATAGACCCCATCACAACACCTTCCTTTTGCAAATATAATTCCTGATCAAATAAAAACACATTGTTTTCAAGCATTAGTTCCATCAAGAATTGTTTTCAAGAGTTCCATCAACAAACTTACTTGATCTGTAGAACTGTGAGTTAAAGATCCTTGCTCTACTGAATAACATCTCAGCATATCGATGCCCTTCACATTATGTATTTTAGTGAACAGGGACTGTACGTCAAGTGTGATAAATAACAAATTTCTCGGATCCAGAGATATCTCATTTAAAAATTTATATAAATCATTTAAGAACTGTTTTGTGTCCCTTAAAATATATTCATTCTTGTCTACTATTGGTCTTAACATTTTCTCTATATAGATAGATAGATGTTCAGTACACCATCCCTGGCCTGAAACTATAGACCTGAACGGTGGACCTAATTGATCTTTATGTATTTTGGGAAGCCCATGAATCACTGGAATGATGGGGTCATCTACCAAAAAATACCTGAACATATAATCAATACATCTGCAAAGTAAACACTCATATAATGCATTATAAATCCTAGACGAGATAACATTTATATAACATTTGGGTACCTTTTCATATACCTTAAAATCACTTAACATATTTTTCATAGAATCAAAATAATACTCACGATCCATAATAATAACTGGACCACCCTTGTCAGCAGCTTTTATAACAATGGATGGATCACTCTTAAGATGTTGCAGAGCTTTGCATTCATTGCTATTTAAATTCACATATTTCTTGTTCTTTTGATTCATTACAGTATGCAACTCAGATTCGCTTATCTTACTAAAAGTCTCTAAAATCGGGTGACTGATAGGAATAAAAGTGCTTGTTTTTTTAAAGTTACTTGCTGAATTACTATTACCAAATAGTAACTTTAAACCAACAGTCCTAACAAACATTTTTAAGTCCACAATGGCTTCAGTTTGCCCTACTGCTTGTGAGGGTACAAATGACAAGCCTTTATTTAATAAAGAACACTCACTGTAATTAAGTGGCTTTGATGAAATGTTCCATACTAATGCATTGTTAAATCTTGCCACATTTTCTTTATAGTCCGTGGCTCTTTTTGCTCTTGTTATATCTTCCTTTTCACTCTCCCCTGGTTTATTGTATGATCTCTTGGAGTTTGAGAAAGCTGATTTGCATCTTTATTGAGACTTACAGGAAAAAAATGGTAATTCCAGTAATCTTTAGATGCACGTATTGCACTGGAATCGGCATCAAATAATATACTAGTCTCTCTAACAGCTTCTCTGCTGTCATTGTATTGTACTATAGCAACCTCTATCGCTGGAGGTATATTATCTTTCTTTTTGGCTCCACTGTTCTTTCCCGGTAATGAGTGAGCTTCACTAGTAACACTAGCACTGGTAAACTGGAAAGAGATAAAGCATATTTCAAGGAAGGACAGTTGTTTGTATAGCCAAGAACTAACGAACGCATGAATGATGCATCAGCCCCATCCTTGAATACCACCAAAATGACCATCACATCTGTATTAACTGGCATCCAGAAAAGTAATCAAGATGTCAGGGCTGGTATGAACTGTTTGAGCTTATCTAGCACTAATGTTACTAGTGAAGCTCATTCGGTACTGGGAAGGAACAGTGTGCATTAGCCAAGCACATATCTCTGAGCACACACATACATTGAAGTTTTTAGTTATGGGGAGAGTAACAGCTGGTTATGGGGGGGGGATATAGAGAATAAAACCAAGGTATCTGAAGCAAAATGGATAATCAGACTGCAGGCCGATGCTGGTTATGGCCTCAATGATAAGATACCATTTAAACCCCTCTTGAAAGATAGACCTTTGCATAAATGAATATTTTGTGGTATCACTTTAAATGCAGATTTCAATGGGCATGTTGATGAAGGGAACAGAGGGGATGAGGAAGTGATGGGTAGGTATGGTGTTAAGCAAAGGAATGCAGAAGGTCAGATGTTAGTGGATTTTGCGAAATGGATGGACATGGCTGTGGTGAATATGTATTTTAACAAGAGGGAGAAGCATAGGTTGACATACAAGAGTGGGGGAAGATGCACACAGGTGGATTATATGTTATGTAGAAGGGTCAGTCTGAAGGAGATTGGAGACTGTAAAGTGGTGGCAGGGGAAAGTGTAGTTAGGTAGCATAGGATGGTGGCTTGTAGGATGACACTGGTGATCAAGAAGAGGAGGATGAGTGTGAGGGCAGCACCATGGATCAAATGGTGGAAATTGAAAAAGGGTAATTGTGAGGTGGAGTTCAGGGAAGAGTTAAGAAAGGCACTGGGTGGCAGTGAAGAGTTACTGAATAGCTGGGTAACTACAGCTGAGCTAGTAAGAGAGATGGCTAGAAAGGTGCTTGGTGTGACATCTGGAAAGAGGAAGGAGGACAAGGAGACCTGGTGGTGGGATGAAAAAGTACAGGAGAGTATACAGAGAAAGAGGTTGGTGAAGAAGAAGTGGGATTGTCAGAGAGATGAAGAAAGTAGACATGAGTATAAGGAGATGAGGTGTATGGCAAAGAGAGAGGTGGCGAAGGCTAAGGATAAGGTGTATGAAGAGTTGTATGAAAGTTTGGACACTAAGGAGGGAGAAAAGGACCCGTATTGACTGGTTAGACAGAGGGACTGAGCTAGGAAAGATGTGCAGCAGGTAAGGGTGATAAAGGATAATGAGAGAAATGTACTCACAAGTGAGAAGAGTGTGCTGAGCAGATGGAAGGAGTACTTTGAGGGGCTGATGAATGAAGAGAATGAGAGGGAGAGAAGGTTGGATGATGTGCAGATAGTGAATCATGAAGTGCAGTGGATTAGCAAGGAGGAAGTAAGGATAGCTATGAAGAGGATGAAGAATGGAAAGGCTGTTGGTCCAGATGACATACTTGTGGAAGCATGGAGGTGTTTAGGTGAAATGGCAGTAGAGTTTTTAACTAAATCATTTAATGAAATCTTGGAAAGTGAGAGTATGCCAGATGAATGGAGAAAAGGTGTTTTGGTACTGATTTTTAAGAATAAGGGTGATGTGCAGAGCTGCAGTAACTACAGAGGGATTAAACTTGATCAGTCACAGCATGAAGTTATGGGAAAGAGTAGTGGAAGCTAGGTTAAGAAGGGAGATGATGATTAGTGATCAGCAGTATGGTTTCATGCCAGGAAAGAGCACTACAGATGCGATGTTTGCTCTGAGAGTGTTGATGGAGAAGTACAGAGAAGGTCAGAAGGAGTTGCATTGTGTCTTTGTAGACTTAGAGAAAGCATATGACAGGGTGCCTAGAGAGGAGTTGTGGTACTGTATGAGGAAGTCGGGAGTGTCAGAGAAGTATGTAAGAGTGGTACAGGATATGTACGAGGGTAGTGTGACAGTGGTGAGGTCTGCGGTGGGAGTGACAGATGCGTTTAAGGTAGAGATGGGATTACATCAAGGATCACCTCTGAGCCCTTTCTTATTTGCAATGGTGATGGACAGGTTGACAGACGAGATCAGACAAGAGTCCCCGTGGACTATGATGTTTGCAGATGACATTGTGATCTATAGTGAGAGTAGGGAACAGGTGGAGGAGACCCTGGAGAGGTGGAGATATGCTCTAGAGAGAAGAGGAATGAAGGTCAGCAGGACTAAGACAGAATATATGTGTGTGAATGAGAGGGAGGATAGAGGAATGGTGAGGATGCAGGGAGTAGAGGTGGCGAAGGTGGATGAGTTTAAGTACTTGGGATCAACAGTTCAGAGTAATGGGGAGTGTGGAAGAGAGGTGAAGAAGAGAGTACAGGCAGGATGGAGTGGGTGGAGAAGAGTGTCATGAGTGATTTGTGACAGACGAGTACCAGTAAGAGTGAAAGGGAAGGTCTACAAGAGGGTTGTGAGACCAGCTATGTTATAGTGGTTGGAGACAGTGGCATTGACAAAAAATGAATAGTGAGAATGTTTAAATACAAGTACAAAATGTTCTGGGAGATGATGAGAATAAGAAAAAAGAATATGTAAGTAAAGAAACTAAAAATGATCAAGAGCTTGATGTGGCAGAGTTGAAGATGTTAAGATTTGCACTGGGTGTGACGAGGATGGACAGGATTAGGAATAAGTATATTAGAGGGTCAGCCCAGGTTGGAAGGTTTGGAGACAAAGCCAGAGAGGCAAGATTACATTGGTTTGGACATGTGCTGAGGAGGGATGCAGAGTATATTGGGAAAAAGATGCTAAGGATGAAGCTTCCAGGTAACAGGAAAAGAGGAAGGCCTAAGATAAGGTTTATGGATGTGGTGAGAGAGGACATGCAGGTTGCTGGTGTGACAGAACAAGATGCAGAGGACAGGAAGAAATGGAGACACTTGATCCGCTGTGGCAACCCCTAACAGGAGCAGCAGAAAAAAGAAGACTTTAAATGTTAATGGAGAGAATAATGTATTCGGAGGGAATTTTTCTGATTGGTTGTTGGTCTAATACTTTGTACTATTTAAAGCATATGTATGAGTTAAAACCTTTGAACATCTGATGAAGCAGTGTCTCAACTGTGTAAGTGCTTATGTGGTAATTTTAATAAAAGTTTTTTATACCGCCTCATTGCTTGATTCACTTTTATGTTTTTTTGGACATAAGACAAGGATGCCCCATGAATGGAATATTGTTTACATTGGTAACAAATGTGATAGTGAGTGAATTAGCTGTTAAAATGGAAGATGTAGATATATGATACAAAAGGAGGTGATGAATCCAGTAGGTTTGACATGCACAGATGATATTGCTGTAGATGCTATTAGCAAAACATGTATGAATGAAGTGTTCATTTGTCTTAAAGGGTGTTAAAAAGAAATAGGAATGACCTTGTATAAAGATAAAAGTTAGGGCTTGGATGATGTGGTGAAAACTAAGGGTGCTTATTTTTCAATGAATGAATGATGTGTCTTTACTAGGGATAACATTTAGGAAAAATGTCTAGTTATGATGCATTGGGAGGGTTTTATAAAAGAAATGAAAGTAATGTGTCTTCTGTGGAGGATGTATAGATTAGCACTTAGGAAAAAGGTTTATCTGGTGAATTCAGTATTAATGGGAAAATAGCACATATGTCAAACATTTAAATGATCCCAGAAGAATATAAAAAATAAATAGAGCAACTGGTATTTTCTTTCACATGAGGGTTTAGGATTATAATGAGTGAAAAGAAGAGTGTTGCATACAAGTGAAGATGAAGTCACATTGGGCTTTCTAAATTTATAGGTTCATAGGTAGGTACTAAGCTATCTGCCTGGAGGTATTTATAAGCTCAGCCAGAATGTGTTGGCTTTCACCACCCTCTTAAATTTGTTCCCTGTGCCTCTGTCCAGCAGAGCCACTGAAGTGATCCCCGGGGTAAACTTTCTGTTTCCAATCCACTCGTCAAGGTTTCTCTTGAAAAGTGTTAGTGAGGATCTCTGCCTAATGTAGATTGGAATCTTGTTCCAAAGCATGGGAAGTCTCTGGGGCAGGAATCTATCCCTCCAGCATGTCCTATTTATTGTTGTGGTGAGGTTTAGATCCCTAGAGCATGTGGCTCGAGGGGATAAGCTTTTCTTTAGGTGGAGCATGTGCATCAGTTCTGGGTTGGACATGGCCTTGTATGTCAGGCAGAGATCACTTCTGAGTAGGCAGTACGCAACCGAGTACAGCTGGAGTTTCTTCAGTCAAGCTGCATAGGGCATCTGTTTGAGGGCAGTGATCCCCTTGGTGAGGTACTTCTGTGGTCTTTCCAGCTGTTGCAGATGTCTTGTAAGATACATTCCAAATGGGGTGTTGTACTCTATGATGGGTCTGATGAGCGATGAGTAGAGGGACACAATGACCTCTTTTGATCTCGATGCAAACCCTTTTGTAATAAGATGGGCCACGTAGAAGGATTTTCTAACCACTTTGGCAATGTGATTATCAAAAGAGAGAGATTACTATCTACTTGGATCCCCAGATCCCTTATTACGTCTTCCATATTTAGTGGTCTACCACCTATGTGGTAGTTTGTGGGTACTTTGTTTTTTCCAAAGGGGATGACTATGCACTTTTTGGCATTTAGCTTGAGGCCATGATTTTGACACCAGGTATCCGTCTCAGTGAGACCCTTTTGGAGGATGCCTGTGTCAGCTGGAGAGTCAATTATAGTCCCTAGTTTGCAGTTGTCTGCAAACTTGGTCAGCCATAGTCATCCTGTGCTTGCCTGTACCTCTGAGAAGTATATGCCAAACAGGAGGGGTCCTAGGACTGAGCCCTGGGGAATGTCACTTGTAACCGGTTTAGAGTCAGACCTAGCTCCCGCAACTCTTACCATGTGGGTTCTGTCCATGAGCCAGTTTGCAACCCATCTTGTGATGTAGGGGTTTATGTTCAGGCTGGTGAGCTTGTCTATAATACCAGAATGGGGAAAGGTGCTGAAGGCCTTTGCAAGGTCTACTGTTGTGTACCACCTTTCCCTCATCTATAGCATGGGTAAATGTCTCAAAGAAGTCCACCAGGTTTAGGAGGCATGATCTGCCCTTAACAAAGCTGAACTGGGTAGGGCCCAGTGTTTGGAGGTTCTCAATGTCTCTGTTAATGAGTTCCATGATGATGCGCTCCATAGCCTTGCAGACCAAGCTAGTCAGGCTTATAGGGCAATAGTTCCCGGGGTTTGTTGTGGCTCCACCTTTGTGGAGTGGAATAACCATTGCTGTGCTCCACTCTATGGGTACGTAACCTGTGGAGAGGCTGAGTTTGAACAGTGTGTTTAGGTGAGGGTTAGTTCGTCTTTGAGCTCGTGTAGGACACAGCCTAGGACACCATCCGGTCCCATTGATGCTGTGTTTTTGGCTCTGGAGAGTGCTGTTTTAACCTGAGTGTCTGTGATTTCAGGGGCTCTACATTCTTCTGGTATGGTTATGGGCCCTTTTGGGGGTGAGGGGGGGTGATGTTTGCACTGAACCTGTCTGCCAGGATGTTGGCAATATCAGTCAGCTCAGTGTATTTTGTACCATTCTACACTAACTCCGAGCAGATCTGAGCATTGCCACTTAGATTCTTGACATAGCTAAAGAATGCCTTGTGGTTATCTTTGGAGTCCTTGGTAATTTTTCTTTCGAAACTCGCCTTGGATGATTTTATGAGGGATTGTAGTTTCTTGCTGATACTGATCAGGGATGTCTTCCCTTCTTGGGATTTTACTCTTTTTCTGTACTAGTTTCCTCCTTCTATTGTATAGCTTGTTTATGGCAGGAGTCCAGCAGACTGGTTTCCTTTTCTTAGAGGAGTGAGTCTTGGTTTTGCTTGGGATAGCACGATCCATGCATTCTTGTAGATTCATGTAGAATGCATTAGTAAAGGATTTTGCAGCTTGGACAACATTATCCTTTAGCAAGGGGGCTATGAAACTTTCCACCTCGGTCTTAAGTAACGTGAAGTTTGCTTTTGAAAAGTTTTTCATGGTGGTTTCCTTGTCCGGGGTGGGGGTGGAATGTGGATTTCCAAAGTGATTTGTTTATGGTCAGATCTAACCAGTGAGGGGCAGTTATTCTGCTTCTTTAAACTTGCAGAGAATAGTAAAGTGGGTAAAGGAAAAGAATGAAAAATGAATAGTGAGAATGTTTAAAATACAAGTACAAAATGTTCTGGGAGATGATGAGAATAAGAAAAAAGAATATGTAAGTAAAGAAACTAAAAACCATCAAGAGAAAATACTAACATGGAAAATAAAAATTGATGATATAGAACAAGATACAACATAATAAGAATGATATTGTGTAAATCCATGAGAAATGTACCAGAAGAAGGGATTAAGGACATTAAAGTAAAGAAAAAGTGTTGTCCCAAGACAGTAGAGTGTCAGGATTTCCTATGAAACCTGGAAATAAATAAGTTACCAACAGCGTATGGTGGTGCAGCAGCTAGCGCTGTCACCTCACTACAAGAGTTTCTCTGTTTGATTCTCACCTGGGGGTGCCTCTGTGTGGAGTCCACATGTCCTCCCTACATACATGCATCTGGAGAAGGCCAAATGTTAAATAAAATAAAGGGAACTATGCCATATAAAAAGAAAGTTGAAAAAGTGTCCCGGGATTCTGCAAACTTCCGTGCAGGAATAGCTTATTCCTGCATGGAAGGGACCGTTCCCATGCTGGCAGCACACCATGCATATTCATGAGGCATGTTGACATGCTGTAATACGGACACAGTTCTGTGTATAATTGCAGGGGGTGTGTCTGATAGCAGTGCTCTCACAATACACATGCCCCCTGCACACCAGAATTGCCATACAGCAATTTAAAAAGAGTGAGCGATCGGTCATCACACCTCTCAACCCGTTAGAGTAAGAAATCTGGAGAAAGGGGGACAACTTTTAAATATTGCTAGTACAAAGTTAGGAAAGTTAATATAATAATAGGTTTTGCATTAGCATGAATCATCTGAAGGGTATGAAGTCTAAACCGCACACCTCCCAACCCGTTAGAGGAAGAAATCTGGACAAAGCCAAAAATTAAATTAAAAAATTAAAGGTTTTAATTTATTTTTTTATTATTAGTCCAGAATAAAGTTTAAGCATAGCTGCATGGGTTTGCCTGTCGCACAGCCATGCATAGCAGCATTTACACTTCGAAAGAAGTTAAGTAGAACTATACACAGAAAAAAAAAAGCAAAACTGGAATAGTGCAGTGGTTAGAGTGTTTGCCTAGCATGCAGTTAGGCACAGTTAGAACCCAATAGCAGGCCATACATTTTCATATGTGAAACACATCCAAAATGTATTTTTAATAAATAGGTAGTGAATATATTATGTATGTATAAACCAGGGTAGTGTAGCAACTCCAAATGTGAGGTGTCACTGAAATTAAAAGTTTAAACAATATTTATTATATGCGCACTGATATATATATCTGCTCATAACAGGTACTGGAGTCATACCCAGCACCATACCTCTACAACCCTACATGCAATAGATCTGGACAAAGGCTGCAAAATGGGTGGGGGCAATGGACCAATACTAGGGACACAATGTGCATCCTGCAGGTATAAATGCAGAATGTTGCTACAGGAACAGGGTGTGTGTCAGCATACATGTTCAGAAGGATGTCAATTTTGAAACTGTAATGCATGTCATCATATGCTGACAGAAATCCCCACAAGAGCACAGTGATTTACTACAGGAAGGAATAAAATGATACTGTGCAACAGACCAAAAATATGGGCAATAAACGTGGACAGTCTGGAACAATCTGTCTGGTTGACAGGTATGCTCAGAACAGATTAGTGCAAGAAAGCATAACCAAGGCTGACAAGGGGGGGGGGGGGCATGAAAATGTGGACATATCTGAAATACCAGTGTAGTTGAGCTGACACATTTGATGCAGTAACACCCTCCTGTTTGTTCCAACATCTATTGAGTGGAATAGCACAAGTCCAAAGCCCATTGACCTCCCAGTACTTAGTCACATAAATCTTCACATCCTCCCACTGATGTGTCAGAAACACACAACACTTATGGGGGCCAGTCTAACACTTACATCTGCCAAATATCTAGACATAACATCAAATTAGGGAAAATAAACTGAGCTGCTAGCCATGTCACCAAGCAATATCCAAATTACAAGCAGAATGACACAAAAAAAAACAATCTTGCTATGGGGGAATACACATGTAATTGCAAATATACCAGGCACTCCAGGGATGTAACAGCACTGAAAAACAGACACCAGTGTGAAAGTGCATACAGTACAAGGAGTGTGTGAACCAAGCTATCAGCATGTTTGACACTCACATACTACCCCTACATACACTGGCCCAATACACAGTGTAGCATGATGCCTGACTGTGTTATGGGGCATGTCCCAGTCTTACCCTACAAAAATGTAACACTTAACAGAGCACCAGAAACTGGATCAGCATGCAAAGTCAGATAGAAAAGGAAACAACACTCAGATCTACCACCCCCCAATAAAGAACATATTCACAATACACTGCTATACAATCCTGACAGTCTGTCAACAATAGTCAGAAATACAAAGACCTCCCAACTGTACACACTCCCAAAGAATGTCCAGGCCTTGTCATAATATATAAGGCCTCTTACACATAAAATGTCTGGCAGTCTGATACCTAACTGAGATGATATTAGGAATTACTTCACTAAGTAATGATATACCATATCTCTATGCCTCTTATTGCATGATATATGAACAAAGTCTGACATACTTGTGGACAGAGGCCTAAACACAGGTCCATGATGGAGATATTGTTGTTATAAACTGAGAAAGTAGCTGGTGTAACAGGGTTTTATTGTAACATATCTGTTCTGAGCAATATGAAGTTAGAAACAAACATGGATGTTACCATTTACTGACTGCTATCCTACAGAGCAGCGTACTACTGACATTCCAAATTCAATAAATGTGTGAGTAACGCACTGATGATAATGGTACAAACTCTGGGCAGTCTGAGCTGTCAACCACATAATACTCTCAAGACAGCAAATCATGCAGAGCAGCCATATCCACACAAATCCTGTCAAACTGGCATTACTTCAATTGTATAACAGCAATACTCACAGTCTGTCCCTATGTCCAGAACATTTGTCCCTGGTGAGTGGGCTGTCTTCACAGTCTCTGCCGTGTGTTGTTAGTAGAACAATCCTCTGTGATGCTGTGTGGAACACACGTGCATGAAAACCTCCTCACAGGCAAAGAAAGGGCTGATGCCAACATGAGGTACACAGTTATAGGACTGTGTTTCCCAGCTATTGACTGCAGGAATAATACCAAAGCGGTTCCACATGGAATTAACAAGTGTGTAACTCCAATCTGTGCACAGGCCATCAGCTGAAATTGAGCAGTACCTACAAAAGGCAAGCTGCTGCCTCTGCAAAACAGATGTATAACCGACATCAAAGAGAGAGAGAGAGAGAGAGAGAGACAAAAAAAACCCACAAAAAACAGCCAAAAATAAGAAGCCCAACACGCAGAGGAAAAAAAGAAATCCTCACACCAGGAGAACATCCAACATCAACAGGAAAAAAAAAAACAGGTATGTCAAACAAGTATGCATGTAATGGACTGCAGTAGGGGTATGTAATAATGGGAAATAGGGAAGTTTAATATACATGTCCCAACAAGACTTGGTGCACGGACATATTGCTGAGAAGAACCTATGGCCATAGCATTTGTGTCTGTCAGTGACATAGAATACAGCTCAGGACCCTGAGACATCCCAGGAAAGGATGATACACATATGGCAAATACTGGAGTGTGTGTTGAACAATGCTGATTTTGAAACTGCTAGGCCAGGTAAACGGATTTCACACATATATCCAGATGTGAATTGTGAATACAACTATGTTATGCATGATTGTCTCAGAAATGTCATGGAGCATACAGGGTAGTCACATAGTGAAATAATGTCATAGCTGTGTGTGTTGGACTGCATGTGCTATACTGAGCTCATTCCATGTAACTGTCCATTGTTGTGCACACTGACCATATTTGTGCCTCAGATTTGTAGTCATTTACTCAACGACTTGTGTCATGTCTTGCAAATAATTGGCAACCTGCAAACAATGACATTACAACATTTCCCTCCCTTTTATTTGGCCATTGCTGTTTGAGGTCCCCACAGCAGATCATCTCCACCCATGGCTACACCTGCATGTTGGCCACCTGCTGTCCCTGTAACCTGGCAGCCTCACTTGTTGCAAGATATACTCAGCATACTCCCTCAGCACATGTCCAAATCAACATAATCATGCCACAGTCTGGCATTGTTCCCAAGCCATCCAACATGGCTGACCCACCAACACACATGTTCCTAATCCTAGCTTCCCTTGTCACACACACAGTGCAAATGTGAACATCCCAAACTCTGCTGTGTCCAGCCCTGAATCATGCCTTTTTTACAGTCCCACTGTCTGCAACCAATATAATGTAGCCAGTCACACTACCCTCTTGTAGACTTTCCATATCACTTTTAATGGTACTCGTCTGTCACAAATAACTCCTGACTTCCCTGCCCACCACACACAACCTGCCTGTACTCACTTGTACACCTCTCCCCCACACTACCCATGACTCTGAGCTAGTGTTCCCAAGTAGTTAAACCTATCCACCTTCCAAACTGTATGCCCTGCATTGTCACCATTCCTCTAACCCCCCACCCCATTCACACACAAGTATCCTTTCTAAGCCCTGTTGACCATCAGTTCTCCCCACTCTACAACATACCCCCACCTCACCAGGGTCTCCCCAACCTGTCCCCTAATCTCACTATACACCACAATGTAATCTGCAAGCTGCACAGTCAAGAGGGGCCCCTGTCTGATTATGGCTGTCAACCTGTCCCTCACCACTGCAAATATGAAAGGACACACAGCTGATCCCTGATGTACTCCCACCTCCACCTTAAATGCACCTGTCATGGCAAAACCAGAAATCACTGCTCTCACACTAACCTCCTACATATCCTGTAGGTGTCTGTCAGACTCCTCTGGCACCCCTGACCTCCACATACAATACCACAACTACTCTCCAGGCAGCATGTCATATGCTGTCTGTAGGTGCACATTGACACAATGCAGTTGCATCTCAGCTTCAGTGTAGAGCTCCATCAACACTTGTGGCTCAACAATTGCATCTGTAATGCTCTTACCTGGCAAGAAACCATACTGCAAATCGTCAGTCATCACCATGTTCTCAACCTAGCTGCCACCACCCTTTACCATTACCTCATCCTGTGACAGATCAATGTTCTCCCTCACTTGTTACTACAGCTCTGCAGACCACCCTTGTTCAGATTAGCAGTACTCATACATACCCACCAACATCTCACACATCCTCTCACTTTCCAAGATTACAGTAAACAGTTCAGTTAGAAATACCACTTCCATGTCTCATAAACACCTCCAGGCATCCACAGGTATGTCACCTGGAACAACAATCTTTCCACTGTTAAACCCCCTCATAGCTATCCTTACATTCTCCTTGATAATCTGTTGCACCTCCTGATTAACCATACCCACTTCAGCCAACCTTGTCTCACTCACCCATTTTCCTCATGGAACAGGTCATCAAAGTGATATTTCCATATGGTCTAAACACACTCCTAGTGTGTATGTTCCTTTATCACCCTTTTGTGCTGCACTTCCTTCCTAGCTATGTGCCTCTGTTTAGCCAATAGCTACAGGTCCTATATACCATCCGTGCTGTCCAACATTACAAACAACCCTGACTCCACATAGGTATGTCGGACTCCCCATCCATAGCCATGTCTAACACTGTTTTTGCCATGCACCCCATCTCTTTATACTCATGTTTGCTCTCTACATCTGTCTGTCAATCCCACTTCTCCTTTGCCAATGCCTTTCTCTGCATACTCCCCTGTACTTCTTCATTCCATGACCATGTGTTTAGGAGCAGTCACCATCTGGGCAGCATGTTAACCTGTGCCTGATTGAGCATAGTAGGTCACAGGTGCATTAATGTAATGCTCAGTATGAGTACAAATAGGACACATCCACTGAGGGCAATTGGAAGGCCATCCCCACATATGTCTGCAGTCTCACAGGCAGCCATCCAACTCACCCAGTAAGATAGGTCAGTCACAGCGCATACACACACACACACACACACACACACACACACACACACACACACACACACACACACACACACACACACACCATAGCTAATAAAGCCGACCTGTGTCAGACATGTTTAGGACAAACATCACCCCCCCTGGCTCAACAACAGTATAGGTGGATATGCACACCACATGCACCCCTACCATGAATCAGGTGCAAACTGCCTACTTAAACATAATGCTATGCATGTCCATACAATGCTGCTAGGTACAGGAATATGATTTGATGTAATGTTGTCGCTACTGATACTCATTATTTGTGAGCTGTCTCTGTAAAGACCTATGGACAATGTCTGATGTCCTGTGATGTGTTTTCCCTGTTTGTCTTTCAGGTGTTATGCAGAGGCTTCCAGCCTATGATGTCCAGGAGGCAGCAGCCATAACTGAGGCCATCCTGGAGCATTACATCATACTCTTCAGTTAGGGTCGCCATCATCACTGGGAGAAGACAGCCCTCTGGGAGGACATCACACAGAGAATAAACAGCTTGGAGAACCATGGCCGCATGTACGAACAGGTCAGGTACAGAGCAACTGATCTGATTCAGCATGCATGGCGACAGGCTGCTGCAGTGGTGAGGGACCATTTTGCTACTGGTGGTGAGGCCAGCCAGAGAGGCCCCACTTACAGCAATGGAGGAGCTTCTTGCCAATCTTGGGGTGGCCCACAGAGAACAACCAGTACAAGGTGTAGCTGTCATGGAGCTGGGTGCCACCCAGGAAACCATCGAGGAGCATCCAGTTAAGGCATAAGTCCACGTCATTGTACTGACGTTACATACCAACTGTGTACTAACAGTCTTTAGATGCATATGTTATTGCAAAATAGAGTATTGGGTGGGGTTTAGTAATGCACACATGTGCCCATTTCAGGTGAAGAATAGCAAATAGTGTAATATCATAGTGTATACTGCAGCTGTGCATACATGTAGCATTGCTCCTGGACCAATGGCTATTGTGAAGCTGCTGACAATACCTCTACCTCACAATACCTAGGTACCTCTCATCAACATGAGGCACAGCAGCCTGAGACTGGTAAGTATGAGATCTTCCTGTTGTGGCTTACGAGTACCCCATGCACATTAAGGTCATGCATGTGGCCATGCACTGAACTGTTATAGTCTACAAACTGCATGTATTTGCAAGATCACCTGTGGTGGGGTTCACTGCATGATATCACAGGGGCCTATTTGCATGAGATGTGACATATCAGTAGCATAACTCACAAACCTGTTACTGCAGGACATCTGGATAATGACTGCCAAAATGTGGGGACAGAGTGCCAATAGTAGGGACATGTTGTATACAATACTGTGACAAAGTACATATAAAAGATGTACACACATGTCACGATGCCAGGTATTTGTGAGATATGAAAATGTGAGCACAATACACAAGACCAAAGCCATGCAACTTGTCATGTGACCTATAATCTGTACAATGCAAATGTGAAACATACAACTCTGTTAGAGGAACACGTATGTGGAGTGGTAACAGTCCAACAAGCTAGATGAATATGCGTGGGCAGGATGAAGCCCATACAGAGGTATATCAGTGTGTGATACAAATGCAGCAGTTGATCATATTGGGTACACACCTGCCATCAATCATGGACTCCTGGAGTACCTACAAATAACAGTCAGCCCACATACCAAGATTATGCCAACACAGACCCACAGTTGCCTGCTACAGAAAAAGCCATGGTTCACATACAGCCTAACATGCTACAAAGGGATTGAACGCTATGGACACATACATACAGCATTGCATATGCCATGGAACACAGTGCAGATAGTCATTAAAAGGTGTACAAGAGATGGTGCAACAGTAACATTTTGAAGAAGTGGACATCCCTACACTTATGTTGAGAAAATCATCCCAGAAATGTCCAGGGAGGCTGCCAGGAGCCATACAGCAACAGTGAAGGAGTATCAGACATCTCTGGCAAGTACTGGGTGTGTACTACATGTGACAACAATCTTCCATGGACTCCACATGTCTTGGGTATAGGGTGTGTTTTGATGATGGCAGCTGTTCTTCACAACACACAACATCCAGTTCTGGGTAACGACTGGACAACAATACATCAGCTTTTCGAATCGCATGTGTGGAGGTGTTATGAGACAAGGGTTGAACTCTCTTTGGAATTTGGTCATGTTAGTTTGGCACAGTAACAGCACTGCACAACGGCAGAACAGCACTACCCACACAGTGAAGAAGGGTTATGGCAGTGTCCTCTTTTGGGTTTGCTATCCACCAGCTTGAACTGGGGCTGTAGCTAATTTGGATTGTATTTTGCTATCCACCAGCTTGAACTGGGGCTGTAGCTAATTTGGATTGTATTATGACCACTTCCAAACACCAGTCCCTTGTGGCTATGATCTGTCTGGTGTCTGCTACATAGTTGTGGATGGGGAGGTATCCCAACATTGCACACAACAATGGGCCATGCCCTACATCCAAATGAACAAAAGGATGGATTCACAAGAACAAAATCAACAGTGGCCAAGCCTGAGGTCAGACCTACATACAAAATACAGTGTGTGTTGACCTGACAAGTGCTGTGCACAAAGGATGGCTTTACAATTGGACAGATTTGGAGGTGTTTGGCACGGGAGAGTTTGCAAACATTGCCATGTCGAGATGTGCCATGCTGAGAAACACCTCCCCAATAGGACTGAATGCTGTAATGAGAGCAACAGGTGCTTTACCAAAGTATTGGTTTATGGGTGGGCACTTTCTGCAAGCCAGCTATTGTAATACTAACATGTACGATATGCCACCCCTACCTGATATGTATGATTCTCATTCAGAGTGCACAGGTTACATGTCATACGAAATGGTGGAAATCTCATGGCAATATTAATGTGGTCTCATGTGATATGTCACAAAACCCTTGCATGTTAAAAGGGGTGTGTACACTTACTATATCCACTGTAAGTTTGTGACGTTGTCTGAGGAAATGCCCTTGTTTTCACATACACATACATATGTTGCAGGTTATGACAACTGGAAATCACAGTATGACATTAAAAGTAGGGTCAGCAATCCACTGGTCAAACTAGTAATGTACCAGACCAACATAATAGGTATGTGCAGCAGACAGGGAGTATGACCCACATATTGAAATAGTTCTGAAAACTGTACAGTTTGTAGTTATGTTTCCTAGGTTTTGCCACAGTGCTATAAAGGTGAACAGCGCTAATGTCTACATGGGTGTAGTGTGTTCTAGGTGAAGGCTCAGTAACTACTAAAGACACTCACACATCCCAGTCTTGAAAAGTAGTAGTAAAACTAAGTTGAAAGGTATGCACTGTATGATGTTGAAGGCCTGTCTAGAGTGTGTCTGTTGTGGTCTAAGTGTGTGTCATGACTGTCGCCTTCTGCCTAATGTATGCCTGTGGGACACCTTTTGTGTGAGTCTGTGTGTGTGTGTGTGTGTGTGTGTGTGTTTGTGTGTGTGTGTGTGTGTGTGTGTGTGTGTGCGTGTGTGTGCGCGTGTGTGTGCGTGCATGTGTGCGTGTGTATGTGTGTGTGTGTGTGTGTGTGTGTGTGTGTGTGTGTGTGTGTGTGTGTGTGTGTGTGTGTGTGTGTGTGTGTGTGTGTGTGTGTGTGTATGTGTGATAGCAAACTGTATAATGATGTTAGTAATGTACATATCCTGCCTTTTCCTCACAGGTGGGCATGGTGGTCCCACACTCTGACCATGATGACAACCATAGTGGGGCACAGGTGGGGTTGTCATGGGCTGCAGCTGTGTCACCAGTTGGCATTCCAGCTTTCTCAACCCCAAGCCCATTCCTGCACACAGTCACAATGCCCACACATTCCCCATCACCAGTGGCCGAAAGTGAAATAGAGCTGGGTGCAGGCACAGGACATGCAAGTGTGGTGACTAATGCAAGTGAGCAGCCAGCCACTAGCCATAGCCAGACTACTGGTGAGGTCACACACAGGCAGATGGACAGGGGTGGTCGAAGGAGGATTGCTGACTGTCCAGCCCATGTAGCAAATGCCAAGGCGGCAGTTACCAGACATGTTTTGGGCTGTAATGGATGCACAGGCACGTAATGAATGTAACACCAGACAACTGCACAAGGTTGTGGCAGAACATCTCCCTGGTGCTCATGGCTGTCTCCAGGACCTTTTTGCAGCCAGGCATGAGGGCAGTGAGATCATGGATAGACAGTTGGGTGAGATTGGGGCACTCATTGGCCATGGAATATCTGTGCTTGAACATTTGGTAATGGAGAGAGATGGCAGCCGGGTGGACAAAGCTCAGCACCACAATCAGTTGGGGGTCCATGTGGTCATGCACCATCACACTCCCATAGTGGCAGTGACACTGGCAGTACTGAGGGTGGTGTACTGTCCATGCCACGATGTAGCAGGCCATGGGCACAGGGTCCTAACCAATCCCAACAGGGTCATGGTTCCAGCAGACATCAGTCACCATCAGGGAGTAGTACTGCCTCGGTCCTTGGGCCTGGTTGTGCCAGTCAGACCAGTGGCAGGTCCATTTCCCATGTCCATGGCCTGAGATGGTGAACTGTACATCCTGCCATGTATGGCACACAGCTGCCAACAAAACATCAGTGTAGGGCAGCCACATGGTGTGACTGTGTGCAGGCAGACACATACACACATATCGCAATCAGGAAAGAGATCACCTCCACACACATGTACCAAACATGCATAGGCCATATTATTCCCACACCCCAAACACACACCCATAATGTCAACCGAATGGTGCAGCCTAGGCCTCTGGCAAACCCGTACCCTCACCAAGAATGATGCCACAATATGAAGACAAGATGATCAATTTCAACAATTGGCTTAAGTACTGGTGTCATTCAAAGCGGATCCAATGCCTGTCAGCCTGGGAAGATATGTTCGACAAGCCACGATGCTTCGCTAGGGACGGCTTGCACCTGTCACCCCTGGGCTTTCAGATATTGGCAAAGGCTCTTGCTACGCCCATAGTGCCTTTTTTAGGCAAGGCTTAAAAGACAACCCACCTCCATAGGTATCACAAGGGATAAGAAACTAAGAGTAATGCTACTCAACGCCAGAAGTCTAAACCTCAAGATGCATGCACTCGAAACTCTCCTTAACATGGAGAACATCGATATCTGTGCAGTAACAGAAACCTGGTTCAGGGATCCCGAGAGCACCCCAGCACTACCAGGTTATACCTCATACCATGCTTTTCAGCCCCAAAACTTGGACCGCAACACAAAAGGAGGGGGAAGTATCGATATTCATCAAAGATACCCACACCTCCAGGTGGGTGGCAAAGCACAAAGCATCAGAGACTATCCACCTGCAACTAACCGTGGGTAAAACTGCCTTCCAGTTCATAGCCTGCTACAGACCACCCTCTCAAACCCAGGAACCCCACTCAGCCTTCCTAAGAACACTGAAAAATATGAAGGTCTCTCCAAACATCATTATATTGGGTGACTTCAACTACCCAAACATAGACTGGGAGCATTACTCTAGCTCCAACACCCCAGCCCAAAGGTTCCTAGAATTCATAAACTCAAATGCTATGGAACAACTTGTTACCACTCCCACAAGAGGGGAAAACATACTGGACCTGATCATCACCAACATGGGGACTCTATGCTCCAGACCAGAAGTGTATCCCTCACTGGTAAGATCAGACCATAAACTGATCTCACTGGATATTCACATCCTGACCCCACCCCCTGCCCAGAAAACCACAGTGAAAAACTTCTCTAAAGCAAATTTCACATTCCTCAAAACCGAGGTGGAATCCTTCAAAGCCACCGGGCCTGTGGAAAATATGGCCCAGACCACAGAATCATTTATAAATGCATTCTATGAACACCTTCAGGAATGCTTGGATTATGCAATCCCAAATAAAACCAAGACCCAATCCTCCAAAGGCAGACATCCTGTCTGGTGGACCCCAGCCATAAACAAACTATACAATAGAAGGAGGAAGCTACTAGATGATAGAGCAAAATCCCAAAAAGGGAAGGCATCTCTGATCAGTATTAGCAAAAAACTAAGGGCACTCAAAATCGTCTAAGGCCAGCTTCGAGAGAAAAATTGCACAGGACACTAAGGATAATCACAAGGCTTTCTTTAGTTATGTTAGGAACCTGGGTGGGAATTCTCAGATATGCTCAGAATTAGTCCAAAATGACAAAAAATACACCAAACCCACAGACATTGCCAACATCCTAGCTGACAGGTTCGGCGCAAACTCCCCCCCCTCCCCACCAAAAGGGCAAATATCTATCCCAGCAGAGTGCTGCCCCCCTGACATCTCAGATGCTCAGGTAAGAGCCGCCCTCTCCAAAGCAAAAAACACAGCATCAATGGGACCAGACGGTGCCCCGGGCTGCATCCTATATGAACTCCAAGAAGAGCTAAACCCAAACATAAAACTACTGTTCAATCTCAGCCTTACTACAGGATATGTACCCAAAGAATGGCGTACAGCAACAGTGGTCCCTCTCCACAAATGTGGTGCCTCAACAGACCCTGGAAACTATCACCCCATAAGCCTGACTAGCTTGGTCTGCAAAGCTATGGAAAGGATCATCATGGACCTCATAAATAAAGATATTGGGGACCTACAGACACTGGATCATACCCAGTTCGGTTTTGTTAAGGACAGATCCTGCCTCTTAAACCTGGTCGACTTCTTTGAAACAGTCACCAAGGCCATTGACGAAGGGAAGGTGGTCCACACAGCCTACCTGGACCTCGCAAAAGCCTTCGATACAATACTCCACTCGGGCATTATAGATAAGCTCACCAGCTTAAATATAAACCCCTATGTCACTAGATGGGTTGCAAACTGGCTCAATGACAGAACCCACATGGTTAGAATTGCTGGAGCCATGTCAGACTCCAAACCAGTTACAAGTGGCATCCCACAAGGCTCAGTCCTGGGACCTCTCTTGTTCGGTATATATTTCTCGGAGTTACAGGCCAACACAGAATGACTGTGGCTGACCAAGTTCGCAGATAACTGCAAACTGGGTGCCATAATCGACTCCCCAGCCGACACAAGCATCCTCCAAAAGGGCCTCATAGAAACAGACAACTGGTGCCAGAGCCATGGCCTCAAGCTAAATGCCAAAAAGTGTATAGTCATCCCCTTTGGCAAAAATAAAGTGCCCACAAATTACCACATAGGTGGTAATCCATTAAGTACAGAAGAAGTAATTAGGGACCTGGGGACCCAAGTTGATAGCAATCTCTCATTTGACAACCACGTGGCCAAAGTGGTTAGAAAAACATTTTATATAGCCCACCTAGTCATGAAGGGATTCACATCTAGATTAGGGGAGGTCATCGTGCCTCTTTACTTATCCCTCATCAGGCCCATAAACGAGTACAATGCCCCTTTTGGGATATACCTTACCAAACACCTGCAGCAATTGGAAAGACCCCAAAAGTACCTCACCAAGAGGATCAAAGGGCTCAAACAGATGCCATATGCTGCCCGGTTAAAGAAACTCCAGCTCTACTCAGTGGCATACCGCCTGCTCAGAGGCGACCTGTGCCTGACGTATAAAGCCATGTCCAACCCAGAATTAAGGGACATGTTGCACCTCAAAAAATCCAAATCCCATCGAGCTACACACTTGAGAGACTTGAACCTCAGCACTGAAATAAATAGGACATGCTGGAGGGACAGATTCATAACCCAGAGGCTCCCTTCACTCTGGAATAAAATCCTAGTCCAGGTTAGGCAGAGTCCCTCATTGACTCTCTTCAAGAGGAATCTTGATGAGTGGATGGGAGATCGTAGGTTTACCCCGAGTATCACTTCTGTGTCACTGTTAGACAGAGGCACAGTATACTAACCTCGAAAAAGGGCATAGCAAAATTAATTTAAAATGGGTGGCGAAAGCCAAACATACTCTGGCTAGGCTTATAAATGCCCTAGGGCAGATAACCTAGTATGAACCTATGAACCTATGAACGTATGAACAACACCCTCTGCATATGATGAAACCTGTGCCAGATCCCTGCCATTCAAACCATTGAGGCAGGGACATGCAAATATGGGTCTGATGCACAGTGTGAATATACTAAATTGTAGCTATGTAATTTTGTGTAAGGTGCTGTCATTTGGCATGGATAAGGGGTACACCTCAGAATGTGTGTGTACAGTTTTGGCCATTGTGCATTCTTGCCATTAGTAATGCTGAGTGAATGTGTTCTCACAGTCTGTATTCTGTTTGTGCTCTAGGTGTCTGTGTGTCACCAGCATGTGGGCTTGCAGGAAGTCCAAGGGTATGGCAATGTGATAACACATCAATCATGTCATAGGCAAGGTACAACTCTATCCACTTAGATTTCATTTCCAAGGTCTGTGTAACGGTAAATGCAAATGCCTCACAGCTAATAGTGCCGAGTCTTGTATATAGGTATGTGGTGAATAACATATTCTGTTGTACAGTGGAGAATGGTCAGTGTAGTGGGCTGCACACACATACATTTTCTGATAACCATACCCCCAGGGGATATATATATATATATATATATATATATATATATATATATATATATATATATAAGGACATTTCACTTAATGCACATTTCACTGAAACTCAAATGACTGAACACAAATCACTAGAAGCACAATTCACTGAAAACTCAATTCACTGAAACACATTTCACTGAAAGTAATATATGGCCTTTTCCCCACTGTAGTGTGACCCTGGAGTTAGTATAAATAGAAAGGGGGGTGTGCGGGGCACCACCCCCACATTAGGAGGTGTGGGGGTGTAGCCCTCCACATATTTTAAGTATATATTATGTTCGGAAAAGAGTAATATATTGTAATTGCAAGTATCCATGTATATAGTTCAAAATATTTAATATATGTGGGAGGGGCTATGCCTCCACACCCCCAATGTGGGGGCTGGTGCCCCCCACATGCACCCTTACTATATATACTCTAACTCCAGATTCACACTACAGTGGAGAAAAGGCCATATATAACTTTCAGTGAAATGTGTTTCAGTGAATTGAGTTTTCAGTGAATTGAGCTTTCAGAGAAAAGTGCACACTAATTTGACTTTCAGTGAAATGTGCATTCAGTGAAATGTTCTAGACCTATATATATATATATATATATATATATATATATATATATATATATATATATATATATATATATATATATATCTATGCATACATGTCCCAAAATGCCCATACACATGCACAGTTGGATACAAAAGCAGCCATGATACTCACATTTGCCCCCCCCCCCCACAGTCCAGATAAATAAGTGAACAGTACACTGCTACAAGATCATGAGAGGCCAAATACAATGGCCAGACATACAACAACCTCTTAGCAAAACAAATAAAATGTGTGAACATAGCAAAGAAAATTTCAACAAGCCAGTAAGTCACACATGTTTATTATACTCTGATGTCTTGGCCAAAGCCTTCCAGGAGTAAACATTATCAGAAATACATGCCTTAATCACAAGAAGCAATTAACACGTAATCACATAATTGAATACACGGCCTCCAATTACACTTGTCATTTAACCCCCTGTAGGATAAAGTATCACAGTTAATATTAATATACTGAGTCTGTACATAACAATTGTCCTTTTATGAGGAGCAGGCGTTTTCAGAAACGGTACCTTGAGACCCACTACTGTCCCGATGGTGAGATTTATTCAAATGTACAGCTATAAAACTGACATATTTCTTATCAGTAATATGGCTGACATGTTCTAACAGCCTAGTTTTAAAACATGTGTTACTGTCCTCACATAAAATATGTTACAAGGCCATCTAAGAGCATTCTCTATATACCAACCTCTTGAATGTACAGACTTCAACATGTTTCCCAGCCATTCCCCTCAGCAGGAATTAGAGCACTAAATAATGATAGACCAGTATTCCTATCCACCTACTCCTGTATGACATCTGGACAATGTCTGACATAATTGGTGAACAGAAGCCCAAATACACAGCCATACATGAAATATCACTGTTATACACTGAGAACATTGCTAGTGTTACAGGGTTTGTTGTAACCTATCTTTTCTGAGGGATATAAAGTCAGAAATACAAATGAATGTTACCATCTATATAATGCAATCACCAGAGTATGCTACTGATTTGCCAAGGACACACCTGTCTGGGGAACAGACCATATACATAACACGCTAACCTGTGGCCATTATGTGGATGGTCCTACAGTTGAGAGCTATGCAGAGACAGAACTTTTTCGGACTGAAACCCATGCAGAAGTAGCATGTGCAGACAAACTCTGTTAAACTAGCAGTATTCCAAGCATATAACAGCAATACTCACATTCTGCTCCTACGTCTTGAACCTTCCCCATCATTTAGTTGGCTTGTCTCCACAAATCTTGTTGTAAGAGGTAATAGCTCACACAACTCCAGCATGTCTTCCTCACAAGTAAGTGAAAGGGCAAATGCCCACACGGAGTACTCATTTATAGGAATGTGTTGCCATGACAGTGGCTACTGGAAAAACTGCACAGCTGCTCTGCATGCAATTATCAAGTGGGGAACCCCAGTAGGTCCACAGGCCATCACCTGGTTATGAGCATAATCTACAAAAGCCAGGCTGCCACCTATTCAAACCAGCTCTGTCCCTGTAGTGCACACAGAGAGAGAGAGAGAGAGAAAGAGAGAGAGATAAATGAAACATGAAGTAGAAAAGAGAAGAAAAAAGGTAAGTGGACCATGTAAGCAAGTAATTGAATGTAGTACTGGTCTGTAATAATGGGAAATATGATTTTAAGGAATATATGCCCCAACAAGACATGCTGTACTAATGTCCTGCTAAACAGCTGCTATGGCCATTGCATCTGGCCCTCTCTGCAGTGGGAGATATCACAGACATACCTCTCAACTGTACAGATCTTCACAGAATGTCTACATTTTACCATCATGTATTTTTGTCTGTTTTTCCTGAGATCTGTACTTTTCTGGCAAATAGCTGAGGATCGAAGTCACCAGGTAGTGACAAACACTTGAGTTTAAGACTCCACATCCTTCAGAATATTCACCGTAATGCTAAATATGTCATTCTACAAACTTCCTATGTTTGTAACAGGAATATTTAAAGTCTGTCCCTATTTATCCCCCATCATTTTAGGCATTGTCCAGATGTGATGTTCTGAGAGGTTGTGAGGTAGGATCACAACTCAGGAGCCTGACTCACCCTGGAAAAAGACAGCTCACATATGACAACCGCAAAGGTGTCTGTCAAACAGTTGTGACTGTGCCACTGCTAGGCCAGTTAATGGGATGTTTTCCATATCCGTGTTACCTGTTATTATGAATATGACACATGTTTGTCTTGTAAAGCTAAGGCACCTATAGAGGGCATGTGCATAGTAAAGTACTGTTGCAGACATGTGTGTTGAACTGCATGTGCTATGTTGAATTAATAACATTCAACTATACAGTGTTCTGCTGGAAAATAAGCACATTTGTGACTATCTGTAGTCACATACGCATATACCTGTGTTATGTCAGCCAAACCATTGGCAGGACTGTGAGCAATGACACTGTAACATAATAGCCTCCTTATGACTGTTGGTCAGCTTCCAGGTTATCACAGTGATGTCAAACCCTACTGTGCAATCAATGTACTAATGTATGGTGCAGCTATATTAATACAGTATCAATACTGATGCCCCTTTTGACACCCATTTATGTGTGCCATTGTCCAGACATACTACTGTAACAGGTTGAGAAGTATGATTGAGTGGCAAGACTGTAACTACAGTGTGCCATACTAACACACAACAGAAATGTATACCAGGTATCCCCTGAGCACATGTATGTATGCTTATGTTCAGCTGGAAGTCACAAAACTAAATCACATGGGTTTTCAAGCATTCAGGTACATAGGTTGCGCATGTTGCACATCTGTGTAATATTAGTGTCAGTGCCTACAACAGACAGACATGTGCACAGCTACTGGTTGTTGCAGTGCCCTGACACTGATATGGGTACTAGAGTAGGCATGATATGCAGCTATTAATCAGAGAAATGACCATCTGTGTTATGACCCTCTATCCATGCCTACCACTACCAGCTATATCCACCTATATACAGTGGATATCACAAGTGTACACACCCCTGTTAGAATGCCAGGTATGTGTGCTGTATGACAATTAGACCACATAAGATAATTTCCTAATGTTTCTCATCTTTATGTGAACCCTAGCCTGTACAATTCCAGTGAAATACAATCAAAGGTGTTTCTAGGAAGGTGACCAACTATTGCCAAGTGAAGATGTGGCATGATGTTAGAGTCCAGACCAAGACAGATGAATACTATAACCATCTCAAGAGGTGCATACATAACATATCAGTTTAAGGGTGTGCATAACCATTCAACTGGCTTATTGTACTGAGTATTATTTCCATATGTTTTCACAGACTTGATTGTTATGTTTTCAATTGAATTGTACAGACTATAGGTCACACTACAGGTGGGAATTGTTATGAAATGAGTTATTGTGGTGTCATGTTCCAATTGCAAAAATACCAGGCAGTGTATCAGGTGTGTGTACCCTTTATATCCACTGTAGCTATATGGACACAGCAGTACCTGACCTGTATATCCAGCCTCCACCAAGGTAGAGTAATCCCCTTTGGTGGACAGCAGCAATACACAAACGACATAATAGGTTGCTGCATTGGCTGTACAAGGACACATAGGTACAGGCAATAACTCTGAAGCAAGTCCACCTATATCTGAGCAAGCATGTAAGTTCACAGGTGACTTCCTGTAAGGCTGACTATGACTATGAATCGGACATATCCACACCACCAAGGACATTTGCAACTGTGTCTCCACATATGTTGTAAGTCTCAGATGAAACAACACAATTCACTCTGTACTAGGGGTAAAGAACACCTCATACACACATGCCATGGATATAGGCAACCGACATTACACAGGTTAGGTGGGAACATCACCACCCTGTCCACCCCAATTGTACAGGGAGATATGCACATCAACCACATTCCTCCCCGCATCAGTGGTGAGCATGTACATATTGCCTACTGATGGCAATAGCAGCATATCTCCATGGGGCATAATAACATCAGTGTCTGCCTCCTACATGAACTCAAGCATGTGTTCAGAGCTCCATCACATACCACAGTCAAACACAGACCTGCCACCATCCACACACCATCCACATGGAAGATGCCCACTGTCAACCCTCTACAGAAATGAATGGAGGATAGAGGATTATGCAACCAAGTCTCCAACACTGGGGGGAATAAGACAGCTCACGGAAAGGCGTGTAATGCAATTTGCTATAGCCATGATAGCTTGGATGCTTTCCATGTAGTGTGGATTATTTGCAAGTAATATCCACTGTTGATGTGCATTTTGACAACCGTATTAGGCCCTGTGACCTTTTTCCTCTTTAATGTCTTCCAGGTAACATGCAGATCGCTTGCCTACCAGCATTCTCTGTTGGGGAAACAGACATCATCACCCAATATGTGATTGGACATTATGCCCTGTCATTTGGATGGAGAGGAGAAGATGAGTGGGAGAGGACTGCCCTGTGGAACAGTGTGGTCCACAGGGTAAATGATGCTGGCCTGCACAACAGAACTTATGAGCATGTGCAGCATTGGGCCACCAACCTCAAATGACATGCTCATCAACGGAATGCTGCTGTAGTGAGGGATTGGCTAGCCACAGGTGGGGCCCCAGCCATCCAGCTTCCACTGACACCCACTGAGGAGCTCCTCACCACACTTGGGCCATATGCTGAATGCACAAGCCATGACACTGAGGGAAGCATTGTGGAGGTGGGTTGCACAAAAACACACACACACACACACACACGCACACACACGCACACACACACACACACACACACACACACACACACACACACACACACACACACACACACAGACACACTGGTTGAGAAGAGTGCAAGTAAGGGCCCAGCAGGGATTAGTACACTAATATATCAGACATACTTGCATCTGTATTGTATCTACATGCATGTGTCAGGTCTGACTGCAGTTGTGGATGAGGTTTTCTAATGCACAGAGGTGCACATCTATGGTGAGGACAGGACATTGTGTATTATTGCGGTTAGTACTGCAGATGTGCTGACATGCTGCATCCATCCTGTACCAAGGTCACATGTGTGTCTGCTGTCAATAACTCCCTCTCACAACTACCTAGGACCCTTTGGTCTGCTTATGGGACAGCAGCCTAAAGCTGGTGAGTATGACATTGTTCTGTTGTTGCCTGGCAATACCCCAGACATGTGAAGCGCATGCAGTTTACCATGCATACAACCATAAGTAATAGCTATATTGCTTGTTGTGCATGTTCACTTGTGGTGGGGTTGACTGTATTGCATCACAGTGGTCACCACTGGGGCCTATCTGACATGAATTTAACATTCTTGTAACATACCTCACAACTTGTTAGCGCCAAGACGTCTGAACAGAGGCCAGCACATTATGCTGGACAAATGGCCTAAGGTAGGATCACGCGTGACTCATTACTGGTATACAGTGGATATAAATTGTGTACACACCCCTCTTAAGATGCAAGGTGTTCCTGTTACATACTAATTAGGACCACAATATGACAGTCCACAGCTCTTCCAGCTTTTAATGTGAACCATAACAGGTACATTTCACTCGTAAAACCAAGCAGCTGGACTCATGTATTGCACCTACAAGGCTGGTCACCTGTGATGGTGGCAGATGTCATATCAGCATGATGTTTTAGTCAGGTATGATACCTTATGCTGCCATATGTGTCAGTACAGTCACTGTGGTCTATTTGGCTATAATATCACATACATGGGCATTAAGGCACACAGACCACTTCTGACCACATATAGGTTTCAAACATATGGATATTCCAGACACATCTGTACAGAGGACTGAACAAAGGTTTAACCTGCTGGATGTGAAGCAGATGCTGTTACCACGCTATATAAAGTAATGACATTGGGAGGTGATCACCAGCCATGTATGGTATACAGATCAAAATGGTATAATCCACACAAGATATGATCCTCACACACACGGTTGTCAGAATTAGGATTAGAACTCCTGCCTATCTAGGTATTCCTTCTATAGTGTATGTTTGTATATAACTAAAAGAGTTGAGTTTGTGTACCCTATAGTTCTGCCCTATCTGGTATGCACACTTGCCTGTCGCTAGGTTCCTGCCTAAATTGCCCAGCTTCTAGTCCCTACTCTACCCTTACTAGTTAATTTTCTGATATTATTTATACTCCTACATGGTGAACTTGCCAAAAGTAAAATTAAATGCAGAAACAGGCTCAGTCAGGCAGTACTATCAAACAGTAAAGCTTACCTGCCTCATACTAACAAACTGATAGTTTTTTTTAGCACAACTGCAGCCTCGTGGTCTGAACCTGCTTGATTTGCTCACTTCGCTCACTCACTCCACTCGCCAACCCTACCCCCAATTCCTACCAACCCCCACTGCTACTGAACTTATACTTCTCCATAACCACACCCACCTTTCACCTACGAATCCTTTACACACATGCACACACCTCCCACTTACACTTTGATATTTCTGTGCCCAATGTCTACATCCCATATAGTTACACCCTTGCTTTACCATGACAGGACTAAAACAAACTCTACTACTTACAGCATCCTCTTCACTTCTACTCCTATTATACACCCTCACAGCATATAATACCTCCCTGCCATTATATCACACACACTCCCACACATACTACCATCTATCAAACACCTAGTCATCCATTTCATCCTCTTGTAACCCCAGCCCTCCTCCACACAACCATCAAAGATTATTATATTCTAAAAGTCCTCCCACAGCAAACCAAATCTCATCACACAATTAGATTCACCAAGCTCCTATTTAAGCTCTCCAAACTACCTACAAAAACAACTAAGTCTAGAAGGAGACATACACCCCCAACCCCGGTCCCACCAGCACTCAGCCCACACTACCCCTTTCCACCCACACTTATCCAACACTACCCCTTCCACCCCAATCAAACCTATCTATCATCCAACAAAGATCCAAATCATTTCATCTCCTAATCAACATTAATGTAAGAAGTATTGCCAAAAAAACTCATAATCTGCAAGCTTTACTATTCCACTACTCCCCAGATATAGTAACAATAACAGAAACCTGGCTTAAACCCCACACTGACAGTAATGAGATCACACCCCTAGGTTACAACATCCTATGTAAAGACAGAACAAACAAAAAAGGAGGAGGCATAGCAATCTTATACAAAGATCTCCTCTCACTACAGCTCCACAACTCCTCGATCCCACACATGGATAATGCAGAGATTATTATAGCTAAATTAAATATTAACTCTAGCAAAACCCTTAACATTATAGGAGGATACATACCACCTGGTAACACCACTTCTAGTGTTGAAAACCTATTACACTGGTGCTCCAATCACCTCACCCAAGAGACCATCATCATGGGAGACTTCAATATTGATTGGCTCCAATGCTCTTCAAAAAGTCCAACTATTCACATGAACCTTTATGGGTTCAGCCAAACCATCACAGCTCCCACAAGAACCGACAAAGTTACCAAACATAAGTCTTTTCTGGATTGGATTCTATTAAACACACCCCACCTTTCTTCCCACTTGGGCCATCTCCCTGATAACCTGAGTGACCATAGTCCAACATTTCTCCTTCATGATCATATCCACCCAGTACACCAAACCACCTACCGGACAATCAGGAATAAAAAATATTTTAATTCTGTCAACTTTATCTCTGCCCTACAAAACTGCCACTGGGAATACCTCAAACATATAACCCTAGATGAAGCAGTACTATCCTTCAACAAGATCTTTCTTGATACTCTCAACACCCACACACCATCAAGACAAGTTAGAGTCAAAGCCAACTATGCCCCCTGGCTAACCAAAGAAAATAGATCCCTACTGAAAGACAGAGATAAAGCCAGGTCGCTGTACCATAAAAGCAAATCCAACACCACTAAATAAACCTTCCTTCAACTTTGAAACAAAGCCAAAAAACATGTGAAAATAGACAAATCCAATTATTACCTAAGTATTCAAAACAAGCACCAAAAACATCCACAAATGTTCTGGGCCACAGTTAAAAGCCTATTGCAACCAGGTAATATTGCTACTCCCACTCCAAAAACAACTAACAGTACTGATAGCATAGCTGCCCAATTCAACAACTTCTTCACAGAAACCATTCTAAACTTAGCCACCAAACAGTATAACATAAATACCCCCCAGAATCAATCAATAATTCACCCTCACAAGATACCTCCACCCAATTTAAATTACACCCAATATCCACCAGCTACATCAAAAAGCACCTGAAAAAATGAAAACCTACAACATTAGCTGCCAACAACCTTCCAGATGACTATCTTAAAATCGCAGCAGATACCATCTCCTATCCTATAGCTATACTCATTAACAGATCATTAGCTGAAGCACATGTACCCACTATCTGGAAATTATCACACAATACCCATCCACAAAGGCGGGACCTCTTATGAACTTACCAACTTCTGCCTAATTGCCATTCTTTCTCCCCTACCCAAGACCCTAGAAAGAAAGTACACACACAGCTCATGAAATACCTCACCTCACATAACCTACTATCTAGTACCCAGCATGGCTTTTGTCCTGCACATAGCACAACTGCCCTACTGACCTTTACCAACAAAGTTAACCAACTTAGGAGCAACTCCCAATTTGTATCAGCTTTATTCCTAGACCTGTCAAAAGCCTTTGACATGGTCAACCACCACAAACTCATTAATGTCCTTTCCTCCCTAAACATTAATATCACAACTCTTAACTGGTACCAAAGCTACCTAGCAGATAGGCAACGAGGCGTTCATTGGCAACAAACCCTCTCTCACATCCTCCCAGTCACAATTGGGGTCCCAAAAGGCTCAATCCTTAGACCTCTTCTATTCTCACTCTTTACCAACCAGCTACACACTGCTACCCCCAAAACCAGCATAATTCAATGCACTGATGACTCAACCCTGATCTGTGCAGCCCCACCCCTTACAACTCTCCAAACCCTTACCCAAGACGCCTTCCTATCAGTGGAAAACTGGCTATCCAACTCACAATTGACACTTAATCCCAATAAAACTAACATTCTAATCTTCTATCCCACTATAACTGCAACTCCCCCAACCTTCAACATTTACTCTAAAAATAACACCATTATTACTCCAACTACCCACACCAAACTACTTGGGATAGTAAGTGACAACAATCTAAAATTTGACCTCCATATAGACCAAACCATCAAAAAAGTCCACAAGAAACTAGGCATCCTGTACAGGAATGCCCAATTTCTAACACCTTCTACAAAAATCACCATGGCTAGAACCCACCTGCTATCTACACTTCTATATGCATCCCATATCCTTATCAACCTACGTAAATCAGACCTTAACAAATTAGAAGTCTGCTGTAATAAAATATCCAAATTTGCCACAAAATCACCATACAGGTCACATCACTTCCAATCCCTCAAACAGCTCAGTTGGCTTGAACTCCCACACCTCTTTAACCAGTTAAGCCTAGCCCATCAAATTCTGCACCACCCAAACAAAACTCCACCCCTCAGCCATCTAATCCAGCCCTAATCTGCTCTTAGATCCCTCTGCTCTAATAATAAATACTTATTACATGTTACTAGAGCAAAGAACTCAGCTGGAGAAGGCCTTTTCTTCAACTATACTGCTAAACTATGGAACACCCTACCAACTACTCTTGCCTCAATTTCCTCATCAAAACAATTCAAATCACTCCTGAAAACTCACCAATCAAAATCCTGGCTCTGCCCCTGCATTCCCCCAGGCTAAACATCACCTAAACTCAAATCTCACTTTCTATACCCTTGTATAACTTAATATGATCTTTCTCTAAACTAACATCTAACATTGTATCTCCACAACAGCAAAAATGTACACTTTCTCTGTATGTAAGTATGTATTGTAAAATGACAAAAATGAAAACACACTTTCGGAACCCCGAACAAAACTCAAAAAGTTAGCGACTGTTGAAAAACAGAAAGAAGCTGCGAAGCCAGATGATGAAATTTTAGCGCTTTCTTTCACTTTATTGTCAACGTGAACTTCCTCAGAAAACCAGGATGCCTCCCAACATCCTGGTTTTATAATCATGAACAGGAAATGATGTACATCCCATATGACAATGATAAGCGTTTTTTTAAAAAATTGTATAAACATAATATAAAGATTTCCTAAAATGTATGATCTAATATAACGTTTATACATCGTTACAAAAATAATAATGACATCTAAATGAGAATCAATCTATGATGACCAAATGTCTAAACTTTTAAAATGAACAATAGCAAACCTATGTCCATTGTTTAAAAATGTCACTCTACTGACTGAAGTGAAATGAATAACAACTCAACCTGATATTACATTATACATATTGAACCATAGTAGATTGATGTCAAAAGTAAAAAATGTTGATAACAATCTTGGTGGTAACAGATGATTATTCTGTGGAAACATTTTCACTTATGTTTACTCTAAAAATAAACAAAAATCACAAAATATCTTCCACGGTGAATTGTTCACTCCCATTTGTATTCAAATTCAAACACCGTTAAGTCATCTATGACTAATTGAATAGAATAAAATAAATTGAAAAAAATATATATATGATGAAAAAAATATATATATGATAAAAAAAATAGGTTGAAAAAAATATATATATATGTATATGATGAAAAATATATATATATAAACCTACAACAGATGGCACAAATAATCTAATTTGTGACACTCACTTGATAATGACTTCTGTGACAAAATTATTGAAAATAGAGAAAGACCAACTATTAATTATTGAACATAGACTATGAATGTATCTTTAACTAAAATGACATATCTATTGTTCAAATGAAAATGTTTTTTTAGGTGTTACCTGAAACACAAACACACATGACAGGGAAACACCCTACCAAACCTCTGAACACATACTTACTCTCTTGTAACCCTACCTTTACATGCTGGTGTTGGGCTGATAGAATGAAATGTTGTGTCAAATTATCTGTGTAGTAGAAAACACTTAATGTTTATCGAGTCGTTGAGACCTGATGATTCGTCTGCTCCTAGGCCCAACTGCCACAAAGACTCTTTCTGCTCTAACCTATTGTTCAAGTCTCCCTTTAGCAAAGTTTTCTCTACATAATCTAGAACAAAGAACTCGAATTTCTTGAAATCCAAACATTCCAATGAATGTCTAGCCAGAGAATTATTTTTATCTTTGTTTTTTATAGCTAAAGTGTGCTCGTAAATCCTACGTTTTAACATCCTTTTGGTTTTCCCTACATAATAATTTTCACAAGTCGAACATGTGGCCAAATAGACTACATATTCACTGTTACAATTGTGGTACTTGTTTGCCCAAAAAGTCTTATTTATGTGTTTGAGTGTCACAAAAGAGGTATCACTAATGTATCGACACTGTCTACAGTTCTGGCACGCAAATGTTCCCTTTTTTCTGCTAATCTCCCTACTAGGTTCTTTGTTGATACCATGTTCAATTTCTAAAATACTTTTTATATTAGTTACATTTTTATATGTAAAACTTGGTTTTAGACCAATGCATGACATTAACTCTCTATTTCCTATTATGATACACCAATTCCTTTCTATGATGCTTCTTATACTCCACAATTCGTTAGAGATTGGAAGGGGAAATGCAGTTTGAAAGTTGTCAGTCATACTGTTAGTTTTTCTAGTGACCCCTATTAATACTTCGTCACTATTGTCATTCCTATTGATTGTCAGAATTGGTTCAGCTACCCCATGACGAAGCATTTTGACCTCATTCTCTAACTTCTTGATCATGTGTTTCTTATACCCTCTATCCAAAAACAAATTCCTTAACTGTAAAATTTCTTCATTATAAATATTGTCGTCAGATGTTAAACGACTAAGCCTAATCATCTGCCCTTTGATGACATTTCTTTTCATGTGAACAGGGTGCAGACTATCTTTGTGCAGGTACTGATTGGTAAAGCAAGGCTTCCTATACACCTTGCTCTGTAACACATTCCTTGTGGAGTCTATATAAAGGCAAATATCTAAATAATTGATCAACTTGCCATACCCACTGTGTTTGAATGCCAAAAAGCTAGTAGTTTTATTCAATTCTTCAACCATATTGTCAAATTCGGCTTTTTCTCCATCCCACACAAAGACCAAATCATCAATGTACCTGCCATAGAACTTGGCTTTTCTAAAATGTGGATGTTTTTTAAGATGTTCTTGTTCCCAGTCCGCCATAACGATATTAGCAAAGGCCGGAGCTACCCTGGCCCCCATCGCTACACCGGAAATTTGTTTGTAAATACATTTGTCAAATTCAAAAAAGTTGTTATCCAAAACTATCTCCATAAGTGTACAGATGGTGTTGATCTTGGAACTACTTAATTCAGTGTTTTGTGTCAGGTAGTTTCTCAAGTGTTCTAATCCCAACTCCTGGTCTATACAAGTGTATAGGCTCTTAACATCCAGACTCGCGAAATTTAACTCATTCCAATTTAAATTGGATCGTCTGAGGCTTTCTAATAAGTGCCAGGAGTCCCTGATATAGAACTCAGCTTTTTGTGCTACCTGATTTAAAATATTGTCTAACCATACTGAAATTCTCTCTGTTTTGGAATGTTTCGCTGACACTATAGGCCTGAAGCTTAATTTTTCTTTGTCAATGTGTAGTTTCGGAATCCCGAAAAAACTACCTAATTTTGGATGTTCTACCAACAAAAAATCGTAGTCCAAGTTGTCAAGTTCTTCTTGACATAACATATCAAACAGATGAGTATCTATCTTTCTGTAACTGTTCAAAACAAAATCAATATTTACATTTCGATAGTTTGTTCTGTCATTCAACAAAGACATTATGTGTTCCACATAATCTGTACTATTCATCACAACTAACTTACCCCCTTTATCTGCTCTCATAACCCTGATGTCAGAGGCAAGGGATAAACTAGACAAAGCTTCACGTTCAAGATGACTTAAGTTGTCTACAGTGTCATTGTTACCCATGTTCCTAAACTCCCTTTCACAAGTTTTTTGAAAAACCTGCAACGTGTTTACCAAGGCAGGATTAAAAGTACTAAGTCGCCTTAACTTCTTGTCTTTATCTAAATTGTTGACAGCCACATCATGTAAGATGTACTTTAGATTTAATTTACGCATATATAATCTAAAGTCTACTAACAAACTTCCTATCTTGATTTTGTTAGCTGGAATGAAGTTGCAACCCTTCTTTAACACATTTACACAAGCCTCAGTCAACGCGCGATCACTCAAGTTAACCACATTGATACAATAATCATTGACCTGGAGTGGTGGATTCACCACTTCTTTTTGTTTTTCCCTTTCGGTTTTTCTTTGTACTGAGTGGTATTGAACCACTTGGTAGTCCTCTTTGGTTGTGTCCTTAACTGATGAAAAGGGACACCCCTGTTGTTGTTTGTAGAATTCACCACCTCGGCAAAACTAGTGGAAGCTGACACCTCATTATTAGCTTGTACATCATTGTTGTTGTTTTCTACAACCTGTCTATCAGTGTTTGTCTTCTGGTTTTGCCCAACTCCAGATGAAATGTTGTTATTTGAACTACTTGAGTGAACCCCTTGACTATTATTTGGAAATGAGTCTTTGTCTACTAAATTAGTGACAGTCACAGTCTCTCTGTTTGGGTTGTTGTCCGTACCTTTACTATCGTTATAGGAACAAATATAGGCCTCGTTTGCTTCATAGGCTGCTAGATCCCTTCGTAATTTGTTTTGCTTCCTTGCAATAATGGTAGCTCGAAGCCTGTTAGTCTTTGCTTCGATACCATTATACAAGGATATCAGTTGTGAAAAACTACTATGATTTTTGATGTCACAGTCTACAGTCTTGATTTTCACCATTAAATCTTTGATCTCTCCCTCATAATGTGCTACTAGTATGCGCATCATAGAAATACCAGCATCGTTGTAAAGCTTTGTTATTGCCAAACAAAGTTCGTCACCAGGACTGACACAGTTGGGAAATTTAGCAGTCCTGAGACCTTTTGGTACCACACTACGTGAAATACATTCACCTAAATATTGAGTCTCAAGGCGTAAAATGGTATGCCTTGAAACCAGTCTTTCAAGTTCGAAAATTAACTTTTTACAATTCTGTATTGTGTTGTTGTTGAAATTACTTACTGATGTAGAAGTAGTCGGAGTAGTTGAACACCTTATGTCTGTAAATGGATTGGCTTGCTCGTTCATAACCAACCCCAAAACATTGCCGGTATGCTCCATCCCATCCATACATACTTCCGTTTCAGCGTGATTAGACGAAATGGTATTATCAATGAGGTTACCATTTCTTATTACCCCTGAACTCGAACACATAGCTCTTCCGATGTTCGTAGCTCCAGTGAAGTGCCTATTGTCACTTTCAGATTTTTTGCTCAAGCAACCCAAAACTATCTCCGTGATAGTTTGAGCAAGATCGTGTTCGGACATCTTGCATTCCTTTAGCTCTTCAGCTCGAATGACTCGATCCACTACCCCTATGTCAACGCCAGGCGTAGAATGGATAGAAACGTCTAACAAAGGATCCTGGGAGGTGACTTCCGTGGCCATCCTTCGAATTTCCCAACCAGTCACTTTACCAAAACGACCAAAATGAAAACACACTTTCGGAACCCCGAACAAAACTCAAAAAGTTAGCGACTGTTGAAAAACAGAAAGAAGCTGCGAAGCCAGATGATGAAATTTTAGCGCTTTCTTTCACTTTATTGTCAACGTGAACTTCCTCAGAAAACCAGGATGCCTCCCAACATCCTGGTTTTATAATCATGAACAGGAAATGATGTACATCCCATATGACAATGATAAGCGTTTTTTTTAAAAATTGTATAAACATAATATAAAGATTTCCTAAAATGTATGATACATTCATAGTCTATGTTCAATAATTAATAGTTGGTCTTTCTCTATTTTCAATAATTTTGTCACAGAAGTCATTATCAAGTGAGTGTCACAAATTAGATTATTTGTAGCATCTGTTGTAGGTTTATATATATATATTTTTCATCATATACATATATATATTTTTTTCAACCTATTTTTTTCATCATATATATTTTTTTTTCATCATATATATATTTTTTTCAATTTATTTTATTCTATTCAATTAGTCATAGATGACTTAACGGTGTTTGAATTTGAATACAAATGGGAGTGAACAATTCACCGTGGAAGATATTTTGTGATTTTTGTTTATTTTTGGAGTAAACATAAGTGAAAATGTTTCCACAGAATAATCATCTGTTACCACCAAGATTGTTATCAACATTTTTTACTTTTGACATCAATCTACTATGGTTCAATATGTATAATGTAATATCAGGTTGAGTTGTTATTCATTTCACTTCAGTCAGTAGAGTGACATTTTTAAACAATGGACATAGGTTTGCTATTGTTCATTTTAAAAGTTTAGACATTTGGTCATCATAGATTGATTCTCATTTAGATGCCATTATTATTTTTGTAACGATGTATAAACGTTATATTAGATCATACATTTTAGGAAATCTTTATACTATGTTTATACAATTTTTAAAAAAAAACGCTTATCATTGTCATATGGGATGTACATCATTTCCTGTTCATGATTATAAAACCAGGATGTTGGGAGGCATCCTGGTTTTCTGAGGAAGTTCACGTTGACAATAAAGTGAAAGAAAGCGCTAAAATTTCATCATCTGGCTTCGCATCTTCTTTCTGTTTTTCAACAGTCGCTAACTTTTTGAGTTTTTTTATGTATTGTAAAATGTTACTTGTGAGCTTCATCACTACTATAATCACAACGTAAACTCCTGTTGATATAACTCATAGTCAATTACCTATTGACTTGTCGATTCACATTGAATAATTGTCTGAATTGCTATGTTAAGTATAAGTCAATGTATATTCTAAAGAATACTGGTCTGAATTGTTGATTTTTGCAATTATCATTGTATTACTTGGAGCTTTTCTCCCCAGGCCTCAAATGAAAATGGGCACAAGCCCAACTGGACTTTCCAGGTAAACAAATGTAAATTAAATAAAATAAATAAATAAATAAATATAGCGCTACGCAGTTATCAGACACACCACAGAGCTTATACATTTCCACCTCTTCCAAAGGTACTTCTAAGATGGATGACATCAACAAGTCTACTATGTGAGGCAATATGCAGGGGAGCTACCAATATAGTTGTTGTTGCCTAGCCAAGTGTGTTTGTGTATGATTCGTGGGTGGAGAGTGATCTCTGAGTATTAGAAGGGTTGCCTATATTGCTCACTAATCCATACTGTCATGTAGTCAATATACATGGGACAAGACATTTAGGGCTGTGGAATGTCTACACCAACCGCTTCAGTGTTTGACACCTGTCGGCCTTGCAATGTGGACATTGGGACATATACTAGGTCCTCAGCATAATAATTTAGCAAACCCCACCCCCCAATGGATCCTGTTATCACACAATCACACCAATCCTCACACAGGTTACTGATAACAGGCACACACACACTTGCCAATATGGAGTTTCAAACCCCTACCTAGCTATGTACTGCTACTACAGTGTTACGCATTTATCACACATGCCACAGAGCTTATAGGATGGATGTTATCCCAAGGTACTTCTGAGGTAAGGAACATCACCAGTCCTTGTAAATATTGGCATTGGGTGATGTAGTGGGTGATAGATTTCACAAAATATTTTACCCTATGCACACATTTACCAGAATTGAGGTTCAAACCTTTATCTAACTACCTTTTCAGACCATTAGGTTATACATTTATCACATGTGCCATGGACCTTATATGGTTAAGGGTTGCCAACAGGTACTTCTAAGGTGAATGATATCTGCAGGACTGCTAAAGTCAGGCACTGAGATGTGTACTGGGTGTAAATGGGGCCAAAATCTTTGAGGTATGGACATATATATATAGACATACACTTACCAGGAATGAGATTCAAACTCCTAAACATGTAGTTACTGCTACTACATGTTCTGCATTTAGTACACACACCACAGAGGTTGCATGTTAGAAAGCTGTGCAAAGGTATCTTTGAAGGTGAGTGACATCGGCAGCAGTGCTGAAGGAGGGGTAAGGGAAGTTTAGTGAGTGTGAATGACCTCAACCACTTTCATCTAGAAACACACACACGCACTCACACACAACTTTACATTTGACAGGACTGAGATTACAACTGCTACATGGATACCTATTTGTACTGTAGTGTTACACAGTTATCACAAGCACCACTGAGACTATAGGGCTGGAGGCTAACAAAAGGTATTTCTACAGTGAATGACAACAGCAGATAGTAATACAGGCTAATGGGATGTGTAGCAGGTGGGACAGGCCTCATAATGGATTCTCTCTGTCACTGTCTGTCTTTTTCTTCCCCACGTCTCTGTGTGTGTATGTTTGACATATTATATTATGTTGGCCTTAGATATGCGTGAGTATTCCTATCCAATATGTGTGTGTGAAGTATCAATGATGTACAATTTGGTGTGTGTGCACAGACATCTGCGAATAACCAATATCTGTAGTCCCCTGTGTTGTGAGACATGGGCTTCATTTCTTTAAGTGAGGAGCATGCCCTGTATGACCTTCTATATTGAGTGTTTGCAACCATTTCAGGGAGGGTTGGATTCCAGTTCAGGGTTTTGTGTGCTACAGTTGCATCTAGCAAACTGTTTCTGCAAGATATCTGTAGATAGGTTGCCAATATGGAGACACGATGGGATTAACATACAGGGGATACTGTAACTATTGCTGTCTGTCCTGCTTGTGTGATATGTTTGGTTATTCCATAGATTTTCTGATATATGTACTGTTTTACACTGTGATGTGTCATGTCATCAACTACTGACAGTTATCATTCTTTGCTCACAGATATTTACCAGGAAATACAAGATAAATGAAGCTGAGACCAATATTCTGAAGCATATTGAATACACATTCTGGCACACACCTGCCATTGTGGAGGGATAGCTACAGACAATAGACTTCTGGTTCAATGTAAATGGTCCAGCACCTTGTTAGTATGCTGGCTGGGTATCCACTCCTTGTGCTTTTCTCAATTTCACGGAATGGCCGTATCCTGATGGGGCCATACCTCTCAGCTGTACAGACACACCCAGGTTTTCTAGAGGGATGACTCATATCTGGTCAGTTTACCTTCACATTGTGGTTTACAAGCGGTTTCGTGGCTATTCATTCATGGGTTCGCAGTCGGGCGTAGTATTGGCGGACATTAGAGTTTCAGACTTCACACACTCCATGACATCCATACTTCTACATCCCCTCTCTGTTTTTCTCTCCTCCACCTAACATTGTGTAAGCAATATCTCAGAGGTATTCCTATAGTTGAGCCTTTATCCCAGTAGTATTTATGGCCTGATCCACAGTCCTTGCAGTAGGACATTTGGAGGCATGCTATTGGGATTTGTCAACATAGCCTTGCATTTGTTTTCTGTTTACTGTGTTAGGTTGTTGGTTGGGACCCCCTGACATTCCATACATTGGCACTATTGGTGAGGCATGGGCCTTTGCCAGAGGACTGTATGCCATTTGACAGTGCTTCAGGCCATCTGTTACTGCATTTCTACATGGGATTGTGTGTGGGGGGGTGCACACCTGCAGACATTGTTATTTTGGTTACTCTGTTGAAATCCATTTCATATTGTATTGTGACCTATCATGCAGACAGGAGCCATATCAGTATAGTACACATGTTAGATCTTCATGGCATATTCAGTTTCAGACGTCTTACCCTTCGGAACTAGAATGCAACTGCCAGACCTGTTGTAGTATGTCTGTGTAGGTCTGGAGGGGGCTTTTCACAGGTCTATAATAAAAGCACGAAGGTGTACTTACCCGAATACGTAAATGGCAACACATATTCTGCGAACCGCGAATACACCGAGTGCCCTAAACTGTGAAATTCAAAAACTTGAACCGTCATAGTTGTCCTACCCCACCGCCCGCTACATACTACCTACCCAAACAAACTAAATAAACCACATACATACACTAACCAAAACCCTACTTCTAACCCTAAACTAAACCCTACTTCTAACCCTACACTAAATCTCACATACATTACCATCTATGCACTTACCTTAACCCTCACCCTAACCCTAAGGTCCGTAACTATTGCCCACTTACCTTATGGAGCTATACCTCAGAAGGGCCAACCATGATGATTCGACATTTCGGATTTCGCGCTTCAGGACTATTGATGTTTTCGCGGTTCAATGAAGATGTGTCGGCGTTTACGTATTTGGGTAGGTACACCTTCAAGCTTCTAATATAGACCCCTTTTCACCATTGCCATCATTTGGGGGCCTTAGCCTGGCCTTTCTTCATGGCCATCTACACTTTTCCTGCTGGGTGAGGCTGGTGGTTGGTATGTGACCCTCATAGACATTCCTGTGTGTGACCTATTAACAGCCACAGTACTTTGAGCCAGTACATGTACTGCAGTGGGGGTTGTCACCTTGTGTAGTGCTGCATAGTATGTTGACACCAGGATTTGTTATAAATTTCCTGCTGTCCCATATAGCTGTCTGCTGCTATCCCATTCAGCCATCCAATTCCCTTGTATGCTTGCATCCATATCATGCATATAAGTATGAGAACATACTTCTCCATTTAGTAATTGATGGGAAGGGTGACTTACCTTGTTGCTGGGCCAGTATTGAGGACAGTGCTGGAGGACTATGTTGGATGCACATAGTGCACTCCCTATAAATGTTAAAGCTCAGGTAGTGTCATGTTTGGCATCCCTTTTACTGTATGTGCGAGTCGGAGAGAGGTATCAGTCCCTGGGTCCCTACAGTGTCAGTGTGTGTGCTATGCTTGCACGCCTCCTTCTGCCTACAGGGGCAGGCTTAAGATGTTGCTCCTCCAAGTCCCTCTGTGCCTGTGCTGGCCTTGCCAATGGTGGGGGTCTGTGTGTCCCTGCCCCTTGCTGTTCCTGCTGCAGCTGTTTCCACAGGATCATATTGTGTAACATGGCACATACTATAAACATTTGTGTCCATGTAGCTGGAGAGTACTGCAAGGGTCCACTGGATATGTCAAGGCAGTGGAACGGTGACTTGAGCATCCTAAACACATGCTCTACAATGATCCTGGTTTTGTGTGTGCCTCACTGTGGTGTTCTTATTCAGGTGTGTGTGCATTTCTGATGGGTGTCATCAGCCATGGCTCCAGTGCATAGCCAGCATCCCTCACTAGATGGCCATATGGGATGTCCCCCCTGGCAAACGCCTGATACAGCTGTAAGCAATGCCAAATGTGGGAGCCGTGATATCTTCCAGGGCTGCCAGCACACACATTCATGATATTGCCCTGGGCATCGCACATGACCTGGCAGTTGATGGAGGGGAAGCCCTTGCGGTTTATGTAGACCCTGCCCCACTCAGTGGGTGGTGCTTTGATGTGGATGTTGTGCAGTCTATAGCACCAACTACATCAGGGTATTCTGCTGAACAGTGGAACAGATGAATACATCTGGTCAGCGCCTCACGGGCGGTGGGGAAATATATGTGCTCATTGGCATGTTGTGTCACGGCATCCAGGAACTGGTGGAGTACCCTGGATGCTGATACCTGTGAGATCCCCATGATATCCCCTGTTGGTCTTTGGAAGATACCTGTGGCTAGTATTCTTAAGCCCAGACATACCTTGGTATCCACTGGGATGGGTTCCCCTCTTAGTTCTGTGTGTGAGGCGTGGCCAGCACAGCTCAATGCTTTGCTGTAGAATGTCCCTGTCCAATCTATAGTGCTCTACTCTCTCCAGCTCATGTCAACCCTGGTAGGTTACCCTGGGTCTGTACACTCTTCTCCTCCTCCTCACTGTAGGTCACTTATCACCATTCTCCTCCTCACCATCTTCAGTCTCTAGCACATATTGATGGAGTAAAGCAGCAGCAGCCTGTAACATTTTTAGTTAGTTTTGCCAGTTAAAAATCCCACATCTATGTATACTGGTGGTGTAGAGTTTGTGGAAATAACCAGTCTGTAGGGTGTTTGCATAGTTTATATTAGTGTGCTGGGCTGCTGCATGTGTAATTGGCTTATTCTGATACATTCCACCTGCCAGCTATGTTAGTTCTCCTTGATTGCCTCCCAAGTGCTGTTTCCCCTTCCCAGTTCCTCTCTATGTAAGCCCTGTGGTGTGCCGTGCATACCCAGTGCTCAGATGTAAACAGTGCTGCCATTTCCTGTTTTTTTTTTTTGTTTGTTTGTTTAAATCCCGGTGCACAGCGTGCACACCCATTTAGGCTACATACACAGTGCTCAGGCACATCTGACACACCCCCTTCCTTAGCTGTGCTTAGCTAAGGGAAAACACGGGCCACAGAGCTCAAATGACCTTACAGCAAGCATGACACTCCCCCTTATGAAGTCATTCAGCTCCACACTAGCACTGTTGTATTGCTGCACCTACACGATTAAGTACAAGCTGACACTTTGATGAAATCTATGATTCAGTATAACTCCCCTCATTTGCATACCCCGGTGTGTAGGTCATTAGTTACTGCACTTAAATGGACCTTTTCCCCTTGACAACCAGTGCTCCCTGGTATTATTTACATTCTACATGCCATTGACTATAATGGCGAAATGCAGACTAAACTTAAAATTGGCTTTTCTCATTTTTTTTTTCGGCACGGTCCCATTTGCACGCTGCTGCCCTAAGCTTAAATGGCCAAGACTGGCCAAAAAAAAAGTTTAATTTAAAAAAATAAACTGTTTTTAATGCCAGTGGCCTTATATTTGGCCATTGGCATGTGTGTTTGACTGTAATCCATGCTTTCCATGAGCTGCCCTGCCTCTGTTTGTTCAGATGCAGAAATGTATTCAGTTACAAAACTGAATACATTTCTGCTCTGACACTGGTCCTGCACAGAGTCTGGCCAGCTTCGTGGATCACAAAATCACCTCATTTGCATGGTCTTTACCAGCAGATGAGGTGATTTGCATCCCGCACAGCTTTCCATGCAGGAACAGTGTAGGGCCACTTGTGTATGTGAAAATGGTACGTACCTGGATTGCAAAGAAACCATTTGCCATGCAGGAGGGGCTACACTGTTCCTGCACAGAAATCAGCCATTCATGAATCCGGGGGTGTGGTTATGTTGCGGGGTAGTCTGACAACAAATCATGTTTTTTTTAATGTAAGAGTCGTAAAACTCTGGGAAGTGCTGGGTGAAGAACATTTTTTAGAGTATTAACATAAACAATATAGATATAAATATGATTGTGTATAGATATTATAAGAACAACAAGAAAGAATATGTGAGAAGGGTAGATAAGAATTTATTTTTTGTAATATGGGTTATTAGGAATGAAAGACTGAATGAAATTTTGCTTAATGGAAAATAGATTCTGGCAGATATATTGTAAAAAGAAGTAGATTACAAGGGTGGAAGAATGAGTGGGGGTTAATTTTGGAAGACTAATAATGAGGATGTTAAAAGAAAAATGATAAATAGTAAAAAATAGTAATGTGTATATATGTGCTTGTAAATATATACATTTTGAAAATATATAATATGACAATAATGTTTTTATGTTGTGTTACATAAAGAAACCCTACTCTTTTCAGTAGATGCCATGGGATCTTTTATATCTACCTGAGCTACCACCAACTCAAGCAGATGGGACAACATCTCATCTGAAAGACCATTGTCTTGTCTCTATTCAGTTTAATTTCATGTGTTCTTCTGTTTTACATTCTAGTACCATATCATTTGCTGATATTCACATTCAAAGCTTGACTGTAGTGCCACATCATCTGCATATAGCAGCTTTTTAATTCTTCACCAGCATGAGTGGAATCAAACCTGAACCTTGATGAACATTCAGTCCCATGGAGAACTGCTCTGTGAGTCTGAAAACTGGTTGTACTTGTATCCCTTTCACTCAGCCTACACTATTCCAGCCTAAGTTTCTGGTATTTCAAATTATTGCAAAACTATGCTAATCAGCTTCCTTGGGACATTGGCATATATTTTCTCTGTGTCTGTGGAGGCTTGTTGATTTGGACTCTTTCTCCATCTCCACCTTCTTCTCCACTTTTTGCCACACTGCAAACATTTGGTTTTTGTACTACATCCAGGTGTGAATCTGAACTGCTCATTTGCCATCTTACTTTCATCTACTCAGCATATTTATCAGTCACCATCTCCAAAACTTTCACACAGTGGGACAGGAGTTTAACACCTCTGTACTGCCTGCAGTCATTCTTATGCACTTGGACTTGACTGGTTATTCTCCAGACATCTTGTATGTGACTCTCTCTCTATCCATAATGTGATAAATACCCTCAGGATCCATTACTCCCTAAATCATCCAACATCTTGATCCACTTTCCCTGACTTCATTCCCCTCAACGTGCAGTTCTTCTATGATGGGGTACCTTCCTCTTTCATGGTTGGCTGTCCACATGGTAGTATAGCATCTGTGGGATTTTATTCATTTAGAAGTTTATTAGACTACTCCTTTTATCAGCTCTTGATATATTCTAGTCTGGTGAACAATTTGTTGCTTGCATACCTTATGAGGTGTCTGATGAAGGGAACTGTGACCAGATCTAAGGATGTCACTGCCCCCCCCCACCACTTTACTTAGCCCTTGTTAGACCAGTTATTAAATATAATGCCCCCTTTGGCATGTATCTGTTCAGACACATGCAACAACTGGAATGCTCAAGAAGTACCTTACTAAAAGGATACAAGTCCTAAAGAACATTTCCTACATGGACTAGCTCAAAGCCCTGTCACTATACTTAGTATCATACAGAGTGCTATAAGGTGACCTCTGTCTTTATACAAGGCATGTTACAACCTAATACAGATGGATTTCCTGCACACCAGCAAGTCAGTGACATCAGAAATAATCTGTTTAGTGATCTAAACCTCTTCTGCGACATCAGCAAAACAGATTGTAGGGACAGGTATATCTGCTTTGGAACAGACTCTCCATCCATATAACACAAAGTTCATCCCTCTCCATATTCAAACACAACTTTGATCTATAGATGGGAAACAGAAAATTTACCCCAGGACTGAACCCTGTACTACTAATAGACACAGACAGCTCCTAAATGCTTTATCCCATTCATGGGTCCTGCCAAATTATCTATAGTATGATCCCAGTTATTCTGAGTTAAGGGTAATATATAATTATCAATCACAAGATGGGTAAGTCCAATCTCTAACCAAATGAGATAGGTTAATTCATGTGCAAAAAGCAAAATTGGCTAGGCTTAAAATGGCCCACAAGGGCAGCTAGCCAAGCGCATAACTATGAAACTAAAAAAGCTTCTATATATTTTGTCATTGCCTTAGTCGATTAGTATTCCTTCTTAGCCACTAACTTTTATTATTATTTTATCTATCTCTATCTCTGTTCTCTATTCTCTAATCTTGGAATGGGTTCCCAACATATTAAGCTCTGAGCATTGAGCATTTTTCAGTTTGAATTTGTACTTCAGGCCAGTTATTTTACATTTAGGGTTTTTGTGTACAAACCCTCATCAAACCCTGCTCTCCATAAGTCCACCAAGTATTCAGAGCACTGCATTTATGTGAATTTGTACAGAGCTGATATAGCAGAGAGATAAATTCTCCTGTCTGTGAGCCGTGTTGGAACCTTTTCCCATCTTATATTCCAAACTGATAAGTACACTTTTTGCAACTCCATTTTCACTGTGCTGTATTTATATATTTGCTTTATTATTTATATGTTTGCTGTATAGTTTCTGTCTTTTGTTGTTGTCTGCACTTTGTTTCTCAGGGTAGTTCAGAAGCTAGTTTCAGGTGGGGGGTGTTAAGCCAGCCCATCTTAACTGTTTGTCATTGCCTGAGGTATATTTTCTGTGTTGTACTTCCATTGCTAGAATCTCCTTGTGTTCTGACTGAGTGTGCTTCTCAAACAATCTGGAAATATAGAGCTGATAAGTATATTTTGTGGCACCTTTTAACTGTTCAGAGTTCTGCACTGTTTTAATTTTTGCTTTACTGAATTATTTATATATCTACTGGCATTGTTTTCTGATACTCTAAATGCCTCCATTTTGATTTTCTCCTAATTTACTGCTTTCTGCACTAGTTTTTAGTCATCTTTTAATTTAATTGCATTTATTTAAACTGTATTTGCTTTAATACTGCTGCACACTCGTGTGTTAGCTTGCATTGCATTTGAATTGTTTTTACTGCTGTTTTAGCTCCTTTTCTCTAAAAAAAAAAAAAAAAAAAAAAAAAAAAAATTCTAAGCTTGTTTCCCGCCTTTCCTGTAATTAGTTGGGTCTATATTAGCAAACTGAAAAACCCTTTAACCAAATAGCTAAACATTGACATCTATAACATGAACCGCAAGAATCACGAACACACTAAACAGCGAAAAATAAAATAACGAGCTGCCATAGTCGGACAACCACACCACCCACTACATACTACCTACGCAAACAAAATAAATAAACCACATACATACACTAACCAAACCCTAATTTTAACCTAAAGTAAAGCACCAAAACCCTACTTCTAACCCTACACTAAACCCCACAAACACAACTAACTATGCACTATCCTTAACCCCTCCCTAATCCTAAGGTCTGTAACTACCGCACAAGTCCCGTACAGACATGCACCCAAAAAAGTAAATACACATACATATAACAAAAACATACTTCCAACACTACACTAAAACCTCACATACACAACTGTCTATGCACTATCCTTAACCCCTCCCTAACCCTAAGGTCCGTAACTAGCGCACACTTCCCCTACAGAAATACACCCAAAACAAATAAATAATACACATACATACAACTAAATAAAACCGTACTTCTAACACTACACTAAATTTTACATATAGTATCTATCTATTAACTTACATTAACCCACATCCTAAGCCTAAAGTCCTATCTATCGTACACTTACCTTATGGAGCTATACCACAGACGGGCCAACCATTGCACTTCGACATTTCCATTTTCGCTGTTTTTGACGTTTGGCGTTTCCATATTTCGCACAGTACATGTTGCTCTTTCTGTATTCGCAATTACGGTCTTTCACTCTGCTAATAGGAACTCAATTAGTGTTGTCCAAATACAGATTTGCTGTATCCAGGACTGTTTGTAAGCTTCTGAGCCCCCCAGGATTGTCTGTGTTGGAGGGAAGCCGTCTAGCGTATCAGTGGGAGTGGTAAGCACTAGGTAGCCTATCTACCACAACAGGAGTGTTTTCTGGCACAGAAATTGTAGTTTATTGGCAGATTGGGCAGTTTTTCCATCCCTTTCAACTTTATGGTTTAAAAGCCCATGTTTGCGTGGGTTTATACTTGTTTAAGCTCCGCCTAGCGGCTCTGAGCTGAGGTAAACTATTACTGGTGCCAGAAAGTCTGCTCTTCAGTTTTTCCCTTGAGTTTTGCTAGTTCTTTCTCTCTTGCACTTCAAATAGCTTAATTGCTTTGCACTTCAACAGGGTTTTGTAGCAATTATTGTAGCACACCTAAGTATCATTAGCATTAATTTTTCTTCACGGAAATAGCTCCAGTACTTAGTAGTTATGACCACCCCTCCTGGCATGATTAAAGGGAGGTTCCCTGTGCTTTCTCCTATTAAACTGGTGCACTTAAGCATTCTGAGGCAGTGTAGCAACTGCCTCATGTCCACAGACAACCCTCTTCTCTTATCTTCCAACACTCAGACTTCTGAGACATGCACTTATATCACCATATTGGAAGCTATGCACTCTCCAGCCAAGACCAGACTAGCTGGTAAAGAGGAGAAAGTTAACACCTGCACCACATCACATGGAACACATAGCCCTCCAGAACACCCACCATCACATCTTTCACATAAAAACACAAACCACGCACCCACCTTCACAGAGGCTCTCAATAGAAATGTACCCAAACAGCAGAGACTTCCAAGACAGAAATGCACTGGACCACCACAACACAGCACAGACCAAGCTACACACTCTAGAGACCTAAACCTTGTCACCACAATAAGCAGGACATGCTGGAGGGAGAGATTCCTGTCCCAGAGACTTCCTATACTCTGGAACAAGCTACCCATCTATGTCAGGCATAGTATTTCATTAGCACTCTTCAAGAAAAATCTTGATGAGTGGATGGGAAATAGGAAATACACCCCAGGGATCACTTCTGTGTCTCTGATGGACAGTGGCACAGGAAAATAACTTTCTTGGATGACGTAAGCTATGGAACCTTGCTGGCTAGACTTGCACAGGCCCTTGGGTCGATAGCCTAGTACCTACCTATGAACCTATGAACCTATGAACCACAGGACACATAGTTCACCTCCACAGTGTGCCCCTCAACCTATGCCCCTAAGGCTAAACACCCTGCCCAATACACTAATCATAGGTGATTCAATAGTGAGGCACACAGATGTCCCACTCATTAGGTTGAATAAGGAGAAGATAACAGTCAGCTGTCTATCAGGTACCAGAATCTGACACATAACACACACACTCAAGTTACTCCACAACAAGTATAAGTATGACTCAATCATTGTCTATGTGGATGTGAATGACCTGAGACACACCTCCCTGGACTACATGAAAAGAGACATGATGGAGCTCTCGGATTATGTGGCCCAGGCAGGTAAGACCCTAGCCCTGAGCAGTATCCTACCATCACCCAGAATGATACCACAGTACAAACAAAAAATGACTGACTTCAACAATTCACTAAATTTCTGATGTCATTCTAAGGGGATCTAGTATCTGCTTGGGATGACATGACTGACAGACCTCAATGCTTTGCCAAAGATGGCCTGCATCTGTCATCCCTGGGTTTCTGGGTACTGGCTAAGGATCTTGCCACCCCTATAGTGCCTTTTTAGGCAGTGTTCCAAAGAACAAATTACCACCATAACAGCTATAAATAAATGCAATCTAAGGGTCATGCTACTCAATGCTAGAAGTCTAAATCTCAATATGCACTCGCTCGAAGCATTCCTCAAAATGGAGACCATTGACATTTGTACTGTAATGGAGGCTTGGTTTAAAGCGACAGAAAGCACCACTGCACTACCAGGCTATAACTCATTCCACACCTGTCAGCCCTGAAACATGGACCGTAGCTCCAAAGGCAGTGATTTCTCCATATTCATAAAGGATATGCACACCTCCAGACTAGTAGCCCAGCTTAACACATCTGAGATACTTCAGGTACAACTAACATTGGTTAAGATGGCGATCCAGGTCATAGCCTGTTATAGGTCCCCAACCATGTCGCTAGACTCTCACTTTATGTTCCTAAGCACCTTGGAATCTATCAAGTTCCAACCCAACACTCACATACTAGGCGACTTCAACTACCCCTCCATCAACTGGGAGAACTACTCAAGCACAAATACACTGGCCCACCATTTCCTAGAATTAATTTCCAGTGTCCTGGACCAGCTCATTCTGACACCCACTAGAGGAAGCAACATCCTTGACCTGGTTATTACTAACATGGGCAACCATTGCTCTACACCAGCAGTCAATCCCTCCCTGGTCAGATCACCTTGAACAACTTCTCCAAAGCTGACTTTGGGCTCCTAAAAACAGAGGTTTCTAACTTCATGGTACTCATGTCAATGGAAAATAGCTGCATGACTGCCGAATCATACACCAATGCACTGTACGGACATATACATAAATTCATGGAACTAGCCATACCCAACAAAACCAAGACACTCTCCTCCAAAAAAAGGAAGCCGATCTTGTGGTCCACTGCCATTAATAAACTCTACAACAGAAGAAAGAAACTGTTGCAGAAAAAGATGCAGTCCCAAGACTGGAAAAACTCCCTTATTAGCCTCAACAAAAAGTTGAGAGCCCTCATCAAATCTTCTAAAGCCAGCTATGAAGGCAGAATTGCAGCAGACACTAAAAACAATCACAAAGTCTTCTATAGTTATATCAAGAACCTCCATGGCAATATCCAGATTTGTTATTGAGTTACAGCACAATGGTACCTCCTATACTGAGCCAACAGATATTGCCAACATATTGGCTGACAGAATCAGTGACAACTTTACCCCTCTCTCCCCCGCTAAAGGACCAATCACAATACTGGAAGAATGCCAAGCACCTAGAATTACTGCAGCACAGGTTAGAGCTTCCATGGGATCCAATAATATCCCTGGCTGTGTTCTACATTAACTACAAAGCGAATTGGCACCACATCTGTGTGCCTTGTTCAGTGACAGACTCACCTCAGGCTTTGTCCCTACCAAATGGTGGACTGCTACAGCCATCCCTCTCCATAAAAGGGTAGAAACTACAGACCCTAGGAATTATCACCCCATTAGCCTGAGGAGTATGATATGTAAAGCTATGGAACAGATCATCATGGACCTGATTAACAAAGATATAGGAAATCTCCAAACTCTAGACCCCACACAATTTGGTTTTGTGAAGGGTAGATCATGCCTGCTCAACCTGGCTGACTTCTTTGAGTCAGTCACCAGGGCTGTGGATGAAGGTAAGGCAGTGCATACAGCCTACCTTGATCTGGCCAAAGCCTTTGATAGCATTCCTCACTCAAGAATTATTGATAAACTCACCAAACTAGGCAGCAACCCCTATATCACTAGGTGGGTTGCAAATTGGCTCACAGATAAAACACATATTGTGAGAGTAGTAGACTCCAAGTCAGACTGCCGACCAGTCACGAATGGAGTCCCACAGGGATTGGTCCTGGGTCCTCCCTTATTCGGCATCTACTTCTCAGAAGTTCAGGCCAACACAAAGGGACTCTGGCTGACCAAGTTCACAGATGTCTGCAAGCTGGGAACCATTATTAACTCCCCAAGTGATGCAGACATCCTACAGAAAGGCCTCACTGAGACCAATGACTGGTGTCAAAACCATGGCCTTAAGCTTAATGCTAAAAAATGTGGTGTCATCTCCTTTAGGAAAAACTCAGTTCCCACTAATTGCCACATTGATGGGAGCCCACTGAACACTGAAGGCATTATAAGATATTTGGGGAAGTAGGTTGACAGCAACCTCTCCTTCAACCACCACATTTCCACTGTGGCCAGAATGTCCTTCTATGTGGCACATCTCATTACCAAGGGTTTTGCATCCAGGAAGAAAGAGGTCATTATTCTCTCTCTACTCTTCCCTCATTAGACGAATCATTGAGTATAATGCCCCATTTGGCATGTTACTCACTAGACACCTGCAACAGCCGGAGAGGCCACAGAAGTACCTCACAAAGAGGATCCTAGGCAGTAAACACATGTCCTACAAGGACAGACTCAAAAGACTCCAGCTATTCTCTGACTCATATCACCTAATTAGAGGCAATCTTTGCTTGATTTACAAAGCTATGTCTGATCCAGCTCTGTTAGAAATGCTACAGCTAAAGAAATCCCAATCCCTCCACACCACACACTTCAGAGACCTCAACCTCATTACCACAATCAACAGAACATGCTGGAGGGACAGGTTCCTCACCCAGAGACTGCCTATGCTCTGGAATAGACTTCCCATACATATCAAGCAGAGCACCTTGCTGTCCCTTTTCAAGAGAAATCTTGATGAGTGGAAGGGTAATAGAAAGTTGACCCCGGGGACCACTCCAGTGGCTCTACTTGATAGAGGCACTGGGAACTAACAGGTGGCACGATGCCAGGGCACTTCTATGGGCTAGGCTTGTAAAGGCTCCAGGGCCATTAGCCTAGTACACACCTATGAACCTATGAACCTATGAATATCCAGAAGTCATAGGAAAAACATGAAGAATGCATTGGATACATAAGTAAAACTGTCAAGCGAAGGATTTAACTCTTGCCTGAAGATACAGCTTTAGGCATATGAAAAAAGAGACATAAGACAGATGAAGTGGACTTGACATGGTTGTATTTTATTTTATTTTTTTGTCAGAGAAAAAATTAGGTATAACATTAAAGCAAAATGGGCTCAAAGCTGATGAGACCATGGGATAAAAGTTAAATGAAAATAAAGGTAAAGTTTTCTCTGTTATTGGTGTGTGGATGGAGACAGCAAACCCCGTAGCAATACAAATGCTAATAAAGTACTCATAACTGTATCACAATAGTTCTATAAAGCAACCATCATTTAAACATCAGAATTCTAGAAATTACTATAGGCCATTGTCTAAATCAAGAATCCTGGAAACCTGTAATATGGAAATAAACTCCCTGATGGACCTACCTATTCAGCCTTTGGGACTCCATCATGGATATACTTAAGATGCGCATTGAACAGTAGACTACCACTTTCACACCAGTGCACCTGTATGCCACAAGTAAGGCATGAACTACAGCAGATCCAAAATTAGGGAAGTTCAAATAGAGTGGCTGGCCCAGGCACAGATTGTTACTGGGTACACTCAGCAGGTACAAGTGCTACCAGCATTGATTTATGAAGATGTGATGATATTGTGACTTCATAAATGAATGCAGATACTGCTCAGAGTGAGGCAACTAAGTGTAGCAAGTGGCCTGTTGTAACTGTAGCAAGCAAACAAAACTTGTTACAGTGTCAGTTTATGGGTTTTTCAAGTTTTTGTTTTTCTTTTTGCTTCTCAAGTTCAAATTGAGGGGGTACCCAGTTCAAGGAATTACACAGGCACAAGATGGTCTAGCTATAGTTCTGAGCTGGAGCACTTCCATGTTATATATTTAGTCATTATTTTATATTGTTTTATTTTTATTTTTGTTCCTAACAATATTTCTAGATGCACCTAACTTGTGCAGTATCCCTAAAGTATACTGTGAAAATGTAAATAAATCTATAAATACACAAGGAAGTTCAAATGGTGGGGATGCAAAACTGAAACTTTATTAGACATCCAGATAATTTCAATGTAATCACATGTAAACACTTTTGTCTATTCTGTTGATTTCATTAGCTAGGCACCTATTTACCAATGCTCTGGCCACAGTGGCTTCCTATTGCTGAGCTAGTTTGTTATCCTAAGCTAGTCTGTTTGGTTTTGCCAACCATTCTTTTCCTTATGCTAGCAATAATTTTTGGCAGGGTAGGCATTTTCAGGGAATTAATGCATGTCCAGGAGTGGTGAGAGGCCCAATGCAACAGTCATTTATTCCCTTATAATGGTCATCATGGAAGGCATTATTGCTGTTACAGGATGGGCTGTGAAATTGCTTTGTATTTATTTATTTTTTTATTATTATTATATAATTATTTATATATTTCATTTATAAAATCGTTCCCCTGCCTAATGTTTCAAACTTATTGAAGTATATGTAATTGTTGTTGGAGGAAGTATTTTATGTGCAAAATATGTTATGAACATATTGAATATCTACATACAGGGACACAGATATACACACGCATGAACATTCAGAAGCAGAGAGAGTCTCACGTGCACACACATACATACATATATATATATATATATATATATATGTATGTATGTATGGAGACAGATGCGCACACACACACACACACACACACACACACACACACACACACACACGCCAAGCTGTTATAGGCACTTTGTTTAGTGAATACACATCAGATATCTCATTGTCATCAAATGAATGCATGGTATTACAACTGCCCATACGTCTTAGCTGTCCCTCATTTTGCTACATAGTTCAACTCTGTGCCTTGTAGTATGTTTGACTTGAGATGAGTTGCGGAGAATACAGCAAACACTTGCTTCTGAATCACCAAAAGGTAGATGTTTGCATGCCAGTTGAAATTTGTAGTCTCATGTTATACTGCAGTGCAATGAGCCAAAGTATGCAGCAGATCTATGCAAAATAATGCATAATGGCATGCATATAAATTGGGATAGAAAAATGTGTCCCTAATGATACTAAAATGTTTGTAAGGTGAACATTGTCATGATTCATAACCTTCAACAGAAGAGTTTGTGCAGCTGTGTGTACCTAACTATAGAAGTACAAAGCATGACACTAATATAGTTTTTGTATACAGCAAGAATGCATGGAATTACAGCAGTCATTGTGCAACAGCACATGTTTTCACTGACCCAAAGATTTTTGGTTGCTTTGGAGTTGACTGGGATGTGTTGCCAACACACAGAACTGATAGAAATGTGAAGCCTTCTCATACTTGTGGAAGGTAAGATATGATTGGCTCTTTTCCATACTGCCTACAGGGGTGTTTCAGAGACAAACAGTTGATACAGCAGGTATTTTACAATCCTCTACCTATAGATCATTCATCAAGTTACTGGATATAATATCTCATGTAGAGAATCATATATGGCTGCCTAGCATTCTACAATAGAGTGTTACCACTATGACTTTCTTTGATGGTATTGCTTACCTACTTGAGATATTGGGTGCCAAAAATTGTACACATATAGCTATAAAGGGCAGACCTGGCCTGCAGGGTTGATATAGCCTGGAGACTACCACCTGTCTTGTCATGCAGACATGTAAACACCTGTGAATGCATGACACAGAGCTATATCCTGTGTGTCAGTCTCTGATATAGCCTTATTGCAGTATGCTGGGAGGTAAATGCATGGGCATTCATCATCATAGATTAACACATGAATGACAAGGGTGTAAGAGTACTGGAACACTGAAAGTCTAGCACTGGGACAGGATATCCTGATATTATGGGCTATATGAAACTTTCGGTATTACATTATATATATTGTAATATATTTAAATGTTTTCTGAAAGAAAGTTTTTGAAATTAAAAATGCAGGCTGAAATACTTTTTGTTAACTCTGTTTAATGTACTTTGACCTTTACTGCAAACACAAGGAAGGCAACCAATCAGGCTTCCAAATGTAAGTACATGCCCAATTCTAAGGAAGTTTAAGCAGAACGAGGAGTGCTGGTTACAGGCCTTGACATTGTTCAAAAAAAAAAAAGGAAGAAAGAAACACCACCTGTGGTACTTCTATTCCATCCATTCAGTGATTCCATGTCAACTGCAACACCAGAAATGCCTCAGGTTTGCAATCACATGGCAGCACAGAAGGAAGGAGAAAATTATAAAAAAAGAAGAAAAATATAAGCAGCTGCATCTCTCTAATTGCAGCTTTGCCTTTGCAACATTACCTTTTGGCACTTCAATTTCCAAACCTATACAGTTCCTAGGTACTCCTTCTGTATCCTAATCCTCTGCTTTTTACACTCAGTCTTCATACATGCAGCCCACACGTGCTGTTCTGCCTTTTTTTTCTGCGGGGTTAGACATTCCTGACAACATGAGCATTTTAATAACTACATCTTTTACATGTAAATTACAACTCTGCTAGCAATTATTCTTCCTTTATCAAGAAATAATTATGTAATACTTATATTATTAATACAAATACTACTAATTTGTTAAACTTTAACACAATGCAGATATTTTCTTACTGAACTGATTTTTACTGTAGTAATAACTATTTTAATTCCTTGGATATCATTGAATGCATTTCCTTTGTACTGGGGATCAAATGCTATTATTTTAATGCATTGTACAAAATTAAATGCAGGTATGAAAGATTACCAGACAGTTATTTCTCTTTAAGTGATTTCCATTTGGAAATTATACTAAATGTAGTATGTAAAAACTTACTTTAAATATGCAGCTACTTTTGCAACCTAATGTGTGTTATTGTACTATACCGAGTTTGTAGCAACAATGAAGTGGTACTATTATGTATATACTGAGCAATAGTTAATGTCTACTAAGTTAACAGACTGTCAAGACAAATTAAAAATGTTTTAGCTGTGAAAACAAATTAAAGACACTCATGAGGATTTTTTTCTAATACGATTGTATCCTAACCATGATATTGTATTCAAGACTGCATTTTCCAATGCCATCCGTACCCCCACTGTATACTTATGACCTAAACCACTCTTATCTTTTCTAAAAATGACAACAAAAAGAGAGAGAAGCAGGAACATCTCAACATTCAGGCGAAGGTAATCATACAAGTGGGGCAAAAAGCAATGCTGACAATACAAGTGACACAAGAAAAAAGCAGAAACAGTCGTTGCATCAGTGAAAGATGAGACATTCCAATGAACTTCAAGTAGCACAAGTAGTCTGGCAGAAGTTCTTGCAATACCCCAAGGAAAAAAGAATAATCTACCTTTGGCATTTCCAACCTGTTTGGTTAGTCAGTAAGTCTAAGTCATCAGCTGCCCAAGAAGGCTAGCAAGTTGCTAAGAGTTTAGTGCAAAAAAAAAAGAAGTATAGAACATAGAAGAAGCAACTACAGGTGTTACAGTAGATCTTTGCTTTCTTTCATAGCATATCCTCCTGCCACTTCTACTTCCATAAAAAGAGCAAAAAGAAGGAACGTACTGCCATTACTCTGCTTTCTGCAATCAGCCCTTTTCTGTTTAAGCAACTAATACTGCTCTCTCTCTTTGTCCTGCATGACTGGCAATCCTGCTTAGCAGTCTTAGTGAATATACTGACAAACTGCATCTTTTACAACAATCACACAAGTGCACTAATGAATCTGTCATTACTGAAGAAATGTACTAACACAATGCTAATATAAACTATTAATTCATTAAACTTAAGCATGCTTATTATACGATATTCCTGGGAATTCAATAAACTCTGTGCAGGCTTAGTGTGAAAACTACATGGAATTTATGTGTTTGAATGGTAAGCAGCAGTGTTAATTGCATATGCATTCCGTGGAGTGTGTTTAAATGTAAACAAGCACAATTTCATTGCCAGCAAGAGTTTTGCTGGCCAGAAAACCGTGTATAGCAACACAGATGCCAGCAGTTATCTAAACCTGTTGACCTACAAAGTAGGTCCCCAGGACAATGATTACCAGGCTTATTAATAAAGCAATGTATATATTTCCAACACATTCCATGAAAGTGTATAAGGTGCAGAGTATTGTGGAAACCTGTCTTATGCATACTGAATAAAAGTTGTGTAGATGATCACTAAGGGTACATAGGCTGCATTATAATATAAATAGTCAGGGGAAGTGTGTATATGGAGAAGGGATACACAAATGAACTGTAGAAATGAACACAGGGGAAGAGGACAGGTGAAACATGGTAATAGACAGTACATGGAGGCATGTCAAAGAAGACAGTGGTAGCATGACCACTAACCACATATCAACATGATACACAACATCCACAAAATTACATATCAACATGATACACAACGTCCACAAAATTATTGTATATTATGCGACTGTCACACAAGGTGACATATCGGTGGAGTCAATACTTTGTGACATAAGCCTTCTGACATGAACATTGGGCATGACATATATCAGGGATGGTACATACAATAGGGATTATGTGCATATTGTGAAGCTGTGCAAAATGAGTTACCTGAATAGGAATGCAGTGTCAAGCTGTACACGTAGTAACAGGCACATGGATGACAATAGACAGAAGCCCACACAATCATGGATAATATCAGAATAATTCCACCAGTAATCCCATGTCTTCCACATAACATATGTGATTGCATGTGATCATACATGGTTCTGCAAGCACACACTTGTACAACTATTATGATTCATCAGCAATCTCTGAGGGGAATAAAGCACACCTCCCTCAAAATGTAACATCTGCCAGAGGTGTTCGGAGGGACATTGTTACACCTGCATTAGAAATAATGAGCAATCCTGGCTAGTTGACAGGTGTGCATACCACTTGGTCTACTCATAGGTGTTGTCATACTGTAATTATCTTGTGTATTTGTTGTCATAATAAAACTAATCCTTCCATGAGTTTAGTTCATCTACTGTGTCCCCATGTCTGTGGCATCACTACTTTGTGTATGTTGATACCGTATGCATTAAACCAATTCAATGATTGTCCACAATTTGCAGACCTCCACAAAGCTGGTTGAAGAAAGGATGTGTAAGTCAGTTTTGATGTCTGAGACTTAAGTACTGGACAGGAAAGGGCCTAGCACAGAGCCCTAAGGTAGGGACCTGGTCACTGGACTCTGAATAGAAGTAACTTCACACACTACAACATACTTCTCCATCACATATGTGTTCTGCTTGTCTACCCACTTGGTGACATAGGTGTTTATGGCCACTTGTGACAGTTTCTGTGTCAAATGCCTTGACCAGGTCAAGTTACATAGGATGATAGTGTTATCATCACACCTGCCCTCAATAACCTTCTTGAAGACAGGGAAAAAATGTAACAGACATATGTAGCGTGAAGATATCAAGCATGGGTTTAGTGCACAGTCAGGATATTAACTGTCCTTTTAGAGAAGGTCCACAATGACTCCTTGGCATACCTCACAGATGCATCAGGTGATAGTCCCCCTGAATCAGAAGGATGCATGTCGCTGTACACTCTTCTATGGGAACATAGGCTATCTGGAGGCTGTGTTGACATACAGATCCAACTGTGTCTGGTAAGTCAGGTTTTAAGTCATGCTATAGGTAACCTGTGTTGTTGTTAGGGCCCATTTTTTCTGTTTTATTAGCTGTAAATAGGGCACAGATATGCTGCCCTGCTGAGAATAAAAGCTGAGGAATGTTTGGATGTTTACTTTTGCTGATGGCCAGTGGTAACAGGGTGGTGAAATATAAGACAAACTGTCAGCTAGCAGATTGCCTATGTCCTCTGGGTGGGTATGTCTGCAGACATTAATTTACAGATCTGTGCTTAGTTGTATATTCCACTTAACATTTCACATGTATTGGAATAAATGATTTGTGACAAGACCTCCATACAGCCTTGGTCACATGGTCATTCGCCACATTCCATACACTGTTACAATGCACAAAGTCATACAACTGTACCAATGTCATGCACTTACAGCACTTGTACAACACATGTGTATATGCTTTTCACAGGCCAGCTGTGTTTGAGCAGACTGATGTCATTTCAGGACACATTACAGATCAGTTGTCTGTGGCTCATGCTGAACATTTCCTGACACAAATGCTGATAGCTACACAATGGTGTTGCTGACCACATCAATAATCCTTCAGTGTAGCAACACAACTGCACATGCAATGAATTTCACAAGGTTGCAATTGCATTAAAACATGGGATACATTAGTTGTATATGTCACAACACAGAAACCATCTGTATGAGACAAGACTATGTAATCAATATGCATTGATATTAAGGTCAGTCACGAAACATTTAATGATGGTATGTAGACACATGCACACCTGTGCCATACTGCAAGTGTCACTGTGTCATGGGAAATGAGAACTGTGTAGAAGGTTAATCTGCTCCACTACAACAATGCATGTCCTAATGCACCAACAATATACATAACAGTGTATCATACAATATCAACAGTTCTCAGGAGGCATATTGCTACAGCTGTTATAGAAGGAGCTTGTACTGCAATGGCATCAATGGCCATAAATGCATTAGCTTACATCACAGATTGTAAGACCCTTTGTACATCCACACCTTAATATAGCACTTCGATGACAGCAACATTGACATGTCAAATGTTCATAGGAAAATAGGACATTATTAGGCTAATGGTCAATGTCACATGAAATCCTAGTCATATTTTACCCTGACAAAATCCCTATTATCTATATTATGGAAGATAGTAAGTATAATGTGTATGTGTATACTTGTTTGATTGCATTACATCCTGCCACTGTCCATATGGGACATGTGCACCACACCATGACAGAATTATCAATCACACATGCAGTGGTCTTGAGATGGCTTTTAAAGGCTCATGGAAGGACTCTGCTTCTTGATGTGTATATGAATATTTTACATGAGGACATCCTCCAATCCTCTGCAGGAAGGATGCTATGTGGCCAGTGTTAAAAGGAGGATGATATGTGTATGGCACTACGTGAAAGGTTCCCCAAGAGGTAGTGAAATGAAGAGAAATTCCAAAGATCATACAAAGACCATAATGTACAACATCCCAAACACACACACATACACACACACACACACACACACACACACACACACACACACACACACACACACACACACACACACACACACACACCAGTAGACTGGGCCTGATTTGAACATTACACCTGTGTAGGTATAGAATATGAATGTCATGAAATGTCATAGTAGCAACACCACATATGTCTGACAGTAACACTGTCACAATGCACTATATAGAGTATGACAGCATCATTATATGCTGAGGAGAACATGGGAGGTGTATAGGACATGGCTATGGAGTCACATCCCTGTGTAAAATTGTCTCAAAGGTGATAGGTATATGTACAAACACACAAGTCACCTGCTGTCAGATTAGAACCACTATATGTGCAGGTAAAATAATGTACAAACCCAGTAGTTAATGTTACTGTCACTGCACAGATTTATCTTGAATGCTGTCAGAGTGCATGCTATACAGGATGACATCCATTCATTAACACCCCTACCGGTGTTCCCCCAGGGATCCATCCTGGGTCCACTCCTCTTCAATATATTTATAAATGACTTCCACCACTCCATCCCTTACACAAACCTTATCCAATATGCAGACGATTCAACTATAATCTGTTCTGCCACCTCCATCCCCACACTCCTAAAGCTTACCCAAGATGCATTCTCAACCACAGAACAGTAGATGAAAGAAAATCACCTAGCACTCAATGCCTCAAAAACCAAACTAATGGTATTTACCCCCTCTAAAACCACCTCCATCAATATAAGCACATTCTCCATCTCCTGCCACAACAACACATCTCTTGAATTGGTATCTGAGGCCAAACTACTAGGGGTCCTCATTGACAACTATATCAAATTCAACTCCCACCTACAACTAAATATAAAAAAAAACCCACCAAAAACCTGTCATGCTCTACCGCCAAAATCGCTACCTCACCCCTTCCACTAAATTTACCCTCTCTACCACATTTCTCATCCCTTCGTGCTCTATGGTGCCCCACTCCTAACTAACCTACAGTCCTCTATTAAGACATGACTCTCCTCTTGCTATAACAAAATTGCTAAGTTCGCCACTAGCCACAAGTCTTCCACTCACCACTGTGTATCCCTCCACAAACTAAATTGGTTAGAACTATCCAATCATCTCACCTACACACAACTCACTCTTGCTCACAAACACATCTTCAACCCCTCCCTCTGTCCCTTCCTCTCCTCTACCTTTAAAATGTACCTCCCAGATAGACTACTGAGATCTAACAACCAAAACCTAATAGAATTGTATAAACCAACTTGTCCCCCAGGTAAAAATCTCCTATCGTTTTCCTTTGCATGCCTCTGGAACTCCCTACCACCATCCATCCGCATTACCACAAATCACACTTTATTCAAAAAATCACTTCACTCACATCTAATATCCCTGTGGGAATGCTCCTGCTCCCACCCCACATAATCCCTTCTCCTCTTTACACTGGCAACATCTACTTCACTTCATTCTCTAATTCTTACAGCTTGCTCTAGCATGTGCTAAGTCAAAAGCAACAAGCTACTTAGAATCTATAAATTGTATTATTTCCTTCAGAAAATATACATTTAAAATGCAATGTTCTCTAAAATGCAACGATTTTTTATTTAGTTTATATATACAATGTTCTTTCTAATGTAATTGCTTATTTTACCATTCTGCAATATTTGTACTTAATGTAACCTAAAACCATGACTGTAATCTTTGCTTGTATTTGGAGCTTTTCTCCTCGGGACTCCATTGAAAACGGGTTCTTTTTTGGCCCAGTGGACTATCCTGGTAAAACAACTACAAATAAATAAATAAATAAATCATCATCATATGCTGCAATGAGATGTTAGGGTTTGAAATAGCTATGGACTCGCATATTATTAAAAAAATCGTCCCCATAGGTAATGATGGCTACACACAGAGTTGGCTGTAATGAGAATAGAACCCCAACCTACCTATCTACAAAGCACAGTACTTAACAAGTATTTAACACCACAGAAAAAGTTTGTCTTTCAGGCCTACCGGCAACACTTTGTAGCTGTTGACATCAACAGTGTTTGGTGAGAAGAAGATATTAATAGCACTGTCTAACATGCCGGTGTAAAATGCTCTCTCAAATCTCAATCAAGTGAACACACACAGACATACCAGTTGACTGCAGTGAGAATAGAACCCCTACCTACATATTTACACAGTACAACCATCACAGAACAAGTTGGGCTTTTAGAGTGACTGACAAATATTTATAACTGATGACAGAAGCAGTGTTTGGTGAGATGAAGATTATAATAGCAGTGTATTACATGCTGGTGTACAACGCTCTCATGAATGTCAATCAAGGGAACATACAAGCTTGCCAATTGCCAACAGTGAGAACAGAATCCCTACCTCTCTATTTATACAGCACAATGCTTAATGCAAGTGCCACAGAACAAGGCCAGCTTCTAATGTGACCAACAACACTTTATAGATGATAACATCAGCAGTGTCTGGTGAGAAGAAGAAGGTAATAGTAGTGTCTGACATGCTGGTATAAAATTATCTCTCAAATGTGAACACACACACATAACCCCAGGTATACCAAGTGACTACAGTGATAACAGAAGCCCTATATGCCTATTTACACAGCACTGTACTCAAACACAAGCACCATGAAACAAGTCCGGTTTTTATAGTGACCAACACCACTTTATAACTGATGACATCAGTAGTGCCTGATGAGAAGAACATGCTAATAGCAGTGTCTGACATGCTAGTGTAAAACATTCTCTCCAATGTCAATCATGTGAGTAGAGCACACACACACACACACACACACACACACACACACACACACACACACACACACACACACACACACACGCACACACACACACACACACACACACACACACACACACACACACACACACACACACACACGCACACACACGCACACACACACACACACACACACACACACACACACACACACACAAAACAAACCAATCAAACACAGGGAGAAGGGGATGCAGATTTCCATGATGATTTGTGTGTGGTCAGATCTAGCCAGGGAGGAGTTGACTATTGGTGTAGAGCAATGGTGGCCCATGTTAGTAATGACCAGGTCAAGGATGTTGTTACCTGTAGTGGGGGTAAGAACATGCTGGTCCAGGGCATTGGAATTAATGAATTCCAGCAAACGTTGGGCAAGTGTATTGGTACATGAGCAGTTTTCCCAGTTAATGAAGGGGTAGTTGAAGTCGCCCAGTATGAGAGTGTTAGTTTGGACCCTAATATTCTCCTGGGTGCTTAGGAACATGGAGTGCGAGTCTTGGGACATGGTTGGGGACCTATAGCAGGCTACGACCTGAATCGCTGTCTTGCCCAATGTTAGCTGCACCTGAAGTATCTTTGATGCGTTATTTTGGGCTACCAGTCTGGAGGTGTGTGCATCCTTTATGAATATGGAAATCACTGCCTTTGGAGCTTCAGTCCAAGTTTTGGGGCTGAAAGTTGTGGAATGAGTTATAGCCTGGTAGTGCCGGGGTGATTTCTGCTGCCTTGAACCAGGTCTCTGTTACAGCACAAATATCGATGTTCTCCATTTTAAGGCGTGCTTTGAGTGAGTGCATTTTGAGATTTAGACTTCTAGCATTGAGCATAAAGACCCTCAGTTTGCATTTGTTTGTAGCTGTTATGGTGGTAATTTGGTCTTTGGAACACCACCTAAAAAAGGCACTATAGGGGTGGCAAGAGGCTTGGCCAGTATCCAAAAGCCTAGGGTGACAGATGCAGGCCATCTCTGGCAAAGCATCGAGGTCTGTCAACCATGTCGTCCCAGGCAGACAGATACTGGATCCCCTTACAATGACACCAGAAACTTAGCCAATTGTTGAAATCAATAATTTTCTGCTTGTACTGTGGTATCATTCTGGGTGATGGTAGGAGGCTGCTCAGGGCTAGGGTCATGTCCACCTGGGCTACATAATCCAAGAGCTCCTCTATGTCTCTTTTCATGTAGTCCAGGGAGGTACATCTCAGGTCACTCACACCCACATGTACAATGACAGAGTCATATTTGTACCTGTTGTTGGGGGATCTGAATGCATGTGTTATGTGGCAGATCCTGGCACCTGACAGGCAGCTGACTGTTACTTTCTCCTTATTCAACCTAGTGAGTGGGACATCAGTGTGCCTCACTATTGAGTCACCTATGACTAGTGTGTTGGGCATGATGTTTTTCCTTAGGGACTTTGGTTTAGTGCCACACTGTTTAGGAGAGTTATATGTCTTGTGATTAGTGTTGTGTTGTGGTGGTTGAGTGCATTTCTGCCTTGGAGGTATGTGCTGTTTGGGTAGATTTTTAATTGAGAGACTCTGTGAAGGTGGGTGTGTGGTTTATGTTTTTATGTGAAGGCAGTGCTGGTGTGTGTTCTGGAGGGCTATGTGTTCCATGTGGTGTGGTGCAAGTGTTGACCATCTCATCTTGACCAGTTATTCCAGTCTTGGCTGGACAGTGCGTGGCTTCCAATCTGGATATATAAGTGCATCTCTCAAAAGTCTGAGTGTTGGGAGGTAAGAGGAGAGGGTTGTCAGTGTACATGAGGCAGTTGCTACATTGTCTCAGGATTCCCAAGTTCACCAGATTAATTCATTATTTATTTATTTTACATTTGTTTACCGGGAAAGTCCAACTAGATATATGTCCATTTTCAGCAGAGACCCCGGGAGAAAAGCTCCAGAAAGCAGAGTATAAATACATTTGAAACAATAAACATTTAGAGATAAGTATAATATGCAGTTTTCAGTAGGGTGACAAACATGGATAAAACACAGTAGACAACATCAAAATCATGCAGCTTCAGTTTCAGACAATAATACATGGAGTTATGGGCTTAGTCCCTTCAAGAATTCATAAATTTATTAGAGTACAAGATTGAAATGCTTAGGGAGAGTTTGCAGGAACAGTGGGTGGTGATTAGTCGGGGCTTAAGCAGGGACACTGCCAATGCTGTTGGAAGTACAGTTTGAGGCTTTTTTGAACTGGGTCAAGGAGGATTGCTGAGTAAGTTTGGCAGGTAGCATATTCCAAGTTTTACCTACTGAGTTGGCAAATAGTGAGTCCCCAGCCACATTTATGCTCTTAGTTGTTTGTACCAACAGTTTGTCAGCAAAGCGTAGTGTCCTCAGGTTGCTGTATGGTTTGATGATCTTATTTAGTGCTGGTGTTTTTTTTGGGTTGATATAGTATTTTGTGGGTTATTATAAGTTGGTTGTATCAGAGAAGACTGGGCCACTCTAGCCATCCTAGTTGAGTTCGGTTGATAAAATGGTGGGTCCTAAAGGTAGCACTTGTAGCAAATCTAGCAATATGGTTGTAACAACTAGCAAGTTTGGTAAGGGTGGCTTGGTTCAGGTTAGTGAAGAGGGGGGAGGCATAGAGGAGGGTAGATAGTAGGTGGGACCGTGCGATAGTGGTTCTTGTAAAAGGAGTGAGGAAGGGTTTTATCCTGTATAGGGAGCACAGTTTTTCATTGACAGATTTGATGGCTTGATTGACATGGATATCATATTTTAGGGCGTTATTTACTGTGACGCCCAGGAGTTTCGTGTGAGTATCTGGGGATATGATTGTGCCTTTGTTGGAACTTATAGTAAAGAATGGTGAGGAGGGTTTGCAGGTGGGGGAAAAGATGAGCAGTTTAGTTTTGTTGGGGTTTAATAGAAGCTGATGGTTTGCAAACCATTTTTCTACATCATTGAAAGTATTCTGGGTTAGGGTCATAAGCTCAGTTGAGGAGGAGGTGGTACATATTAAAGTAGAGTCATCCACGTATTGGATGCAGGTGACTTTGGGAGTGATGGTGGGTAGGTCATTGATAAAGACTGAGAAGAGTAGTGGTCCTAGTATGGAGCCTTGAGGGACTTCTAGATTAATGGATAGACATTTGGATAGGGTATTCTGCCATAAAACTGCTTGTTGTCTATCAGACAGGTAAGATTGGAACTATTTAATAGAGCTACTATTCAGTGACAGTTCCTTCAGAGTGCAGAGAAGCAGTTGGTGACTGACCATATCAAAGGCCTTAGAGAGATCTAGGAAGAGAGCTGAGGTAAGTTTATTGTTTCGATTGGTATTGATAGAGTTAGAGAAGGATAGGTGGGCTGATGCTTTGCTGTGGTGTGGCCTAAAACCATGCTGAGAGTTGACCAGTAGTTTATTTTGGGTGAGATAGTGCATTAATTGGTTGTGGATGCACTTTTCCATAATTTTGGCCAGTGGTGATAGTATGGCTATTGGTCGGAAGTTTGAGAGGTCTAAAGAATTCCCTCCTTTATGAAGGGGAATGACATGGGAAACCTTCCAGAGTGAGGGGATAGTGGCATCAGTCAAGATGCAGTTTAGTATGATCGAGACAGGGTATGCAATGACATCTGCCCCTTTTTGTAAATATTCTGGTGGGAGGAGATCAGCTGCCAGGGTAGTGGGCTTTAGTTTGTTAATTAGAGATCGGATGGTCGATGTAGATACAGGTTGGAAGGCAAAAGGGAGTGGGGTAGTGATTGTGGAGGGGTTTTGAAAGGACCTGGTGGGGGGTAGTTGGCTAGCTAGTGATAGGATGGTTTTGGTAAAAATGTTGTTAATGATGTTAGCAGTTTCCGCTGGAGTTTTAAGGTTGAAAATTGAAGGGGTGGGGATGGAGATTTGGCCAGGGTGGAGCAGTTTGTTTATGCCTGCCCAAAATGTTTGAGGTTTGTTCTGGTGTTTTTGCAGAAGGTATTGATAGAAGTTTTTTTTGTCTAACAATGTGGCTTTCTTGGTATCATTCCTTACTTGTCGGAATTTAATATGGTCAAGTGGGTCTTTGGAGGTGTGCCAATTGTCCCATGCTTTATTTCTTGCTATGATTTTGGTTTTGGTTACTTTAGAGAGCCAGGGGATGGTCTTAGTTTTGGCTCTAAGGGTGCGGATAGGAGCTTGGAAATCTAGAATGGAGAGGAATTTAGATTTAAAATAGTCTACAGCATCATCTAGTGGATGCTCTTTAAGTATGGCCCAATTACATGCTCTGAGTTCATTCTGAAAGTCAGTGGAGTTAAAGTTCTTGTTGTTTCTGATATATTTAGAAAGAACTTGGTGGTGGTTATCTACTTTATACTTAATGATGTAAGTGAGTAGGTGGTCACTTATATCATCTGGGAGGGTACCCGTGTTATACAGGTCTGGGTGATTGTTGATATGAATCCAGTCCAGAATACTGCCTTTGTAGTTGGATTTATTTATTCTGGTGAATGAGGATACAAGTTGGGTATAGCTGTGAAGGTTTTTGTGGGTGGTGGGAGATTCAGAGGAAAAATTGTTCCTGTCAATATTAACATCTCCTAACACCATAATTTCATGGGGATATGTGTTGGAAAGCCATTGGAGGAAGTCTTCTAGGGTATTTGCATTGTTGCCTGGGGGGATATAAATGCAGGCAATGAATATACATTTACTTTTGTTAAGCTGTAGGTTGCTAACTAGGGCTTCTGCATTTTTGAACAAGGGGGTTGCTGTGGGGCTAGAGTGATATCTGTTGTGTTTTTAAACAGAACTGCTACTCCTCCACCTTTCCTGGTGTTTTTGTCTAGTCTAAGTATGTTTTACCCTGATGGGATAACCTCATCATTTTTTAGTTTCTAGTTTTTAGCCAGGTTTCTGTAAGATATAGCACATCAGGTAAGTAGGTGGCTAGAAGGGCATGAAGATTATGGACATTGTTGTTAATACTCCTGATGTTTAGGTGACAGGTCAGGAGAGAGTTAGGGTACCTTGCATTTGGCCATATGTTGAAGGTGGTAGTGGGATGGGAGCTTGTGCGAAGGGTGGGTCCAAGGTTAGGGTGGATGTCTCCATCCCTCATCAGTGTAAATTGTACCATGATTATTAGTTTCAGCACTTTACTTATTATTTTATGATAATATCTAGTTTTGGGGGAAAATGGTCTGTGGTCTAGTTAGTTGGTGATTGTTAAAAGTGGAGAAGACAGGTTTGTAGTGAACTAGAGGTTAGTCTGATTCACTCAAGGTGGGAGCAGAGACGGTATGAAATATGGGGTGGTAAAAGCCAAGATATGTCTGTTTTTCATAGATGGTGAGGAGATATAGCCCAGGCATTATAACTGAGAGGAACATAATTGGTCTCATCTTGATAGTAGTAGTACTTGGTAAGGAATGTGTCTGGAGAATTAAGGCGGTTGTTGGCAGGAAGGGTTGGTGTATCAAGGTGCGGGTTGTCAATGATAGGTTGTAGGAGAGTGCAGTGGTTTATTGGGCTTAAATTTAGAAGTAGTGGGGGCGGGTGAGATTTGGGTGCAGAGTGGGGTGCGGAGCGAGCCCGAGCAAAGCGAAGGTCAGTGGAGCGGGTCTATAACAAGTTAAAAGGATTTCCAGGGTCTGTGAGTATGCAGGCTTAAAGAATACAACTAAACACTGTTTCTACTCAGTTCTTTTTAAAGTATACTGCAATTTATTCAGTTTTACTCAATTCTTTTAAAAGTGAGCTGTGTTTTACTTAATACTATATTAAACAAAGTTTGTAGCTTGGCCAGACAATTTCACTGACTGTTGGGAGAAAGCAAGCTTTTAACCTGAATTTTGTACAGATATTTTGTTATTTCTTTAGCAACTGTGATATGAAGTAAGCAGGGGGAATGTGTTCTACATGCTGTTTGAGCTGTAGAATGTTTGTTATTACTTATTACAGCAGCCTGACCAGGGAGTCTAAGACTGTTAAGCTATCTTTTACTATGGATCCTAGGCTAGCTGTAGACCCAGTTCAGCCAAGCAATCTATTAACGCAACAGTTACACTTAAGATATAGACCTTGCAGTCATTTTCCTTAGTGAGAGACAGTGCAGGAATGTTTTTCTTTTAGTTTTCAGGATATTTCTTTTCAGCACAGATTGAGCCATTCGAGGTAAGTGCAGGTGGGGTGAAAAGGCCATTTGTGTAGAAAAACAGCTGACTGGGTCCTTAGGCACTAGGGGTTTGGGTTAATAGGAGAAAGCACAGGGGACTGACCTTTAGACATGCCTGGAGGGGTGGGCATTAATAATACATATTGGAGATGTTTCCTTGTAGAATGTTTAGTGCTGGTAGTACTTTTGTGTGCTACAATAATTGCTACAAGAAGTCTGGTAGTGCTAGACTAATAAGCTAGTAAAAGTACAGGAGAGGAGAGAACTAGCAGATCTAAGGGAAAAATTGAAGAGCAGACTTTTTGGTACCGCTCAGAAGCATACAGTCCTGGATACAGCAAATCTGTAGCTATCTAGACTACCTAGTGCTTATCACTCCCACTGATAAGCTAGAAGGCTTCCCTCCAACACAGAAAGGCTTGGGGGCTTAGAAACTTACAAACAGTCTTGGATACAGCAAATCTGTATCTGGACTAGACTAGTTACAGGGAAGGTGGGAAACAAGTGCTAATGCAGGCTTTTAAACCAGAAAGTTGAATGGGATGGAAACACTGCCCAAACAGACAATAAACTACAATTTCTGGGCCAGAAACCACTCCTCTTGTGTTAGATAGGCTACCTTGTGCTTACCACTCTCACTGATAAGCTGGAAGGCTTCCCTCCAACACAGAAAGGGCTGGGGGACTCAGAAGCTTACAAATAGTCCTGGATACAGCAAATCTGTATCTGGACTAGATAAGAAAGTATTTTGTTTTTATTTCTGCAGTGTAGTTAATCTATTTGGGAGCAAGTACTGAGAGATCAAGTCTCAAGTACATTGGTCCAGGTAACACATGACTACAGTGTAAATATGTGTTCTTTCCTTAAAAAGTGCCTTCCCTTTGTGTTTTTATATGTACCTTTATGGGATAAAGACTAAATGGGCAGTAAACATAAATAATACAAGCTAATTTACACTTTCTATAGTGCACTGTTGTGCAGCTGGTTTGCATGATTGATGACAAAGTGTTTGCACATACGAGATGCCCATTTATACTGCTTTCCCTATTTGCGCACTGTTAAACAGTGAGCAAATGCAAGGCTCTACCTCACTGATAAAATTATGAGAGTTCTGTTGGTTTTCTTACCTCCATGCAATCAAGTTAAGCAAAAAGGCATGGCAGTCAGAAGTGTGGTTAGTACTGTGTGTAAGAAACACACCTACATCCTACCTGGCTGTGTGGTAGCAGGCATAAATACATTGACCGACTTTTTCTGGAATCCAGGTGTATGTAATAGTTTTAGATATGCATTTATAATGCAGTGAAATAATTCTGTAGTCTGCATTCACTGTGTGTTACCTCAGCACTCTGTATTTAAGCAGCATTGCATGGAAGTAACTTCACCAATAAAGAGCCATTCACTGTCACTCAGCATTGGTGCATGATACCAAACACCAAGCAAAAACAGGGGACAAAAAGTGAAGGGCTTCATTGCAGTTTTTCACTTATGTGTGTGTGATGTGTTATGATATTTTTTACCAGATTAAATGTGTTAAAATGGGGTGGATAGGAAAGTTGTGAAATGGGGGGCAAGCACGGGGAAGAAAAAGGGGAAAGCAATATAGGAATGTGCAGGAGGGAGATAGGAAAGAGCCATAGCTATCCACTTCTTCAATAGTGTAAAATGCTAATATGTACAGAATATTAGTTGAATTTGGACTGTCACCTCAGCAAAGAGGGGTGAGAAGAATACAGTCACGTTGTATAGCAAATTGGACCAAATCAAGTGTCTACAGAAGACACATGTATGAAGTTGAGAGTTATATATGGGGCGATATTTTTTTTTGTGTGGGACAGGTGCACGTTAATTTTTTTTACTTCAGTAAGAGAGGAATGTTGGGTAAGGGACATAGGTATTTATTTGATGGAAAGTAGGGCAAGTTAGAAAACAGATGCAAACAAACAGGACAAACAAGACAAGACAGAGGGACTGTGATGGACATGACAGGTTGGAGGACACTACGACTGGGGTTAGGGAGGGAGTAACAAAGTGGTGAAATGGGGAGCAAACAGGGGGAAGAACAGTAAAGAAGAAGAACTGATTAGCACAATGGTTAAGGTATTCACCTCCCATGCACAAGGTACAACGTTCAGTCCTGACCTACAGCCAATACCTGTTTGGCATTAGTATGTTCTCCCTGTCGTTCTGTGGGGGGTCTTCCCCCAAAACATGCTGAGTGTTTCCATCTCAAACTCACCCATGAAACGAAGATATGGAAATTGACTGGAGACAAAGTACAACAAATTATTCAGGGGTCTAGTACCTCAAGACAAGAAGAGAAGGAATTAGGCCTAGTTGAAGAATAATGGCCACACCTATAGAAAACGGCATGTGTAAAACCTGGATAACTGGATGGGGAACAGAAAATACACCCCTGGGATTCAACCTGTGTCCCTGCTGGACAGGGGCATCAGGCGCTGACTTGTCAGAACATGGGCTAAATTCTTGGCTAGGCTTGTAAGGGCCTCAGGGCCAATAGCCTAATAACTTCCTATGATCCTGTGATCTTATGACAATGGATGCCCATGTCTGTCAAACATGGGGACAGTGAGGATCTAGTCCTCATCCACAGGACTGTCATCACTGCCCCCTTACAATTCATGTGTTTGTCCATATTCAGTACTTGTTGGAGTGCTTGACGTCATCTCCTATGGACCATGAGTGACAGCATCCTCTTCATCCTGCTTAGATGTGCATCAGTGGTGTCTAACACTAGTAGGCATCTAACACTAGTTCCATAAGTGTTCTAATTGCTAAGATGTTGTTATGATTTAGGGTAGTGTACTGGCAAAGATATTGGTAAAACCAGTCAATACATGTGTCATGGGGTATGATAGAGAATAAGTCCCGAGCATCAATTGTGATAAAGATCAGATTATCAGTATACATATCTTTCTTACCCAATGTCCAAGTTTTTACATTGGTAAAGCTAAAAATGCATTTAGAAGTAGAATTTACCAACACTACTATGACATCAGTAGGAAAGATGTTAAAAATGCATTAGCAAGGCATATAGTAACCAATGAAGGACATGGGTTCAGATTCATTATTATTGAGCAGGTTAGGATGAGTGAAAGAGGTGGGCCACTCAATGATTACCTAGAAATGGCTGAGCTTAGATGGCAAATTAGGACGAATGCATCTGAAGCACCGGGTCTTAATAGTGCAGTATCCATCAGCTCTGTTCTCACGCTCAAGCCACAATTTCTTATGTGACAGTCATCGATACCTACTATTAGGGTAGGATGCTAATAAACAACAAATATATATATATACTTTCATATGCATAAATATTGACATCTGTTGCTTTGATTATTTTTAACTTATAGGCTATATTTAATTGTCAGGTATCTTTTATATGTTTTTAATCACATTTTTTTCTTTTTTACTGTGAGTGCTATATATATATATATATATATATATATATATATATATATATATATATATGTGTGTGTGTGTGTGTGTGTGTGTGTGTGTGTGTGTGTGTGTGTGTGTGTGTGTGTGTGTTTTGCTCTTTAAATGTTTCTATGTCCTTTTAGGACATTATTTTATTAATTAGTTAATGATGGCGACTAAATTGTTGGAATAGCATATATAAGGCTGTTGGGTAATATGCTGTGTTATTCTGAAGAAGTTTCTATTCAAGAGAAGAAAGCGCTCAATAAATGTGTGGATTGGATCCTGGTCTCCTGCTTTTTGGATATTACAGTTTGTGTGGAGCCTTGTTTTCATAGTTAAAATCATAGTTATGTTGTGCTGCATACATATTCCTTGCTTACCTCAGTCTATCTAGATGCCCAGCATGGGTCTCCCTATTCACCATGATCTCTTGTTTGGTTGTGGAATAAAAAGAAAAGAACAAGAGAAGAGCATTAATCATACCAGTCTTACCCATATGCTGCTGCCTAAGGGGGTCTGAATTGCTGTTGTCTTTTCCTTCTCCCTGCCAGTTGCAATGCATTAGCAACTAACACTGAGGGAGTGCCTGCACTATGTTTACACTTGCAACATTGAGCCAATATTTTGGTATTCAGCAATTCTAATGAGTTCACACTTAATTTGCATCTTTGCTGTGCTCACAGCCATGAATCTACACTATAAATGGGTAACCATGTAGCTAGGGAACCTGAAGGAGAGGAGACTTGTATATGTGGATAACACAGAAGAAGATTGTTATTATTCTGGATTAATTTGCACAAAAAAAATCTACTAATCTTGTAAAGTATGAGTGAATTTTTCAGTTATATACTAGTTTTGCTCACATCTATCTATCTTTCTATATATCTATATCTATCTATGTATATATATATATATATATATATATATATATATATATATATTTTTTTTTTTTTTTTACAGGGTCTATGTTAAATGTTTGAACATCCAAAATGTCAAGCATTACATGGTCGAGGCCAAATGTTCGACATTTGGATGTCCGAACATGAAAAAAAAAAAAAGAAAACACAGAAAAAAACACTTTAACAGTGTAGGCAGGGGGCAATCCCCCCTGCACCCCCCACCCCCCTTTTTAAATATATCAGCTCTGAGACTGCATTTCAGTGCAGAAAATGGAAATTCTCCCTATCTGCACTGTACGGTGCCATTGAAAGTCTATCTTCGAGCACTCAAAAATTCGAACGTTTGGTCTCGACCATGTAATGTTCGAAATTTTGAGCATTCGAAGATTTGACAGGTACCCTATAATATATATCTATATATATATATATATATATATATATATATATATTAGCAAATGTGACTGTATCTACTTCTTAGAAGTTTACTGATGTCAGGGAAGTTTACTTTCTCAGATACATAGCCTTATTCACATGTGTTACTGTTACAACTCTTTCTCTTTATACTCTTCTGTGTTATTTCAGTGAAATGTAAATGTCCTGTTCCATTCAGAAAGTCTAATTACATTACAGAGAGGCTATTCAGAGAATGAGATTGATAGAACTATTGCTGTGATCCATTCAAGAGAAATGCTATTGCCAAACCATTTTTTTCTGATCTGATAGATGCAGGTAGTATGCGTGGTAACCTAGGTAACCATAATGATACTCTAAGAGTTACTTTGACCTTTCCTAGTGACATTGATACAGTGTGCAATATAATTAAAAAGAATTGATCCATTCTAATGGTAGATGGACAACTTAAAAAGATTCTGGGTGATAAACCAAGATTGTATTTTAAGAATGATACGTCGATAAAATGCCAGCTATGTTATAGATATCACAAAAATGTAAATAGAATTTCTGAACAAAATAGAACATTTCCATGTTACAGCTGTAGTGTCTGTAAATTTATTTTACCTATTTCCATATTTGTACATGCTGATACTGGTCATTGTGGTAACTGGAAATGTTATGTTGAGTGTAAGAGCTCTGATTTAGTATATTTAACTACATGGATTTTTTGTTCATCCTTTTAAGTGAGTACAATGAATCGCTCTTTCAGAGAAAGTATTCTTGAACATCAGAATGACATAAGAAGGAATAAGTCATCTAATGCTCTATCCAAACATGAAAATCTATGGTAATATGGGCAGTTTTAAGTTTACTTAAGTTTTAAAAAATAAAAATAAAACAATATCAAAATAATGAATAAATAGATAGCATAGACTTGTTTTCCATCTCAGAACTGTTACAGCTGATGCATTTTAGTTTAAGAAGAGGTGATGATATAAATAGGACTGAGTGTACAGAATTAAAGTGAATTTTAGAATTACAAACCAATAAAGGCCTGGGTTTAAATGAAAATGTCTCTTTGAAACAAGTGCTTAAATTATGTGATCTTTTTAAATGATGGTGAAATTAAAATGTTCCTTGGGATTAAATAAACTCCGTGTAGGCTTTGCACAATGCCTACATAGAATTTACAGGTGTGCGCAGTGGTGCTTGGCGAGCAGCAGTGCCCAAAGCATTTTCGTACCACACACCAAGTTTAATTAAGGTTTCATGGCTGGCAACAGTGTTGCAGGCCAAGAAAACATGTAAGCAGACATGGATATCATGCCTGTTTAAATCAGAGCACTGACAATCCATGGTTTTCCACTGAATGCCACAGAGATCACAAGGGCTTCACAGATAGCTCTCAATCTCTTAGTTCAAGACATCTGGACAAAGGCCAGCAAAATGGGGGGAGAATGACTCAGAAATAGGGACATATTTGACATCTTTGCCCTATAGCAATGTGCTACAATGAAGTCTGAAACTCAAATGTATGTAATTATGAGTTACATGAGTCTTGAGATCATCCCTGTGATATGGCAGAAAGCTACAAATTTGATAAGGAACACACCTGGACATTCTCTGAAAATCTGGACAGTTGAGAGGTATGCTTGTTTAGTATATGGTCCAAACAATGTACAGGATAATGTATCTACAATGCAGTGTATTGTAATATCCCATTCCTGGCATTCTGTACTAAAGCGGTGTAAATGATCTGTAACAGTACATGGACTGCCATGTAAAATATACACTCAGGGGAAGTGTGTCTAGTGAATAGAGATACACAGATGAATTGTAGGAATGAATACAGGGAAAGAGGACAGGTGAAACAACCTAATGTACAGCAGATGGGGGCATGTCAATGGAAGATGGTCATAGTAGCAACACGAATCGCATATCTATAAGATACAGTAGGGACTGCACAGTGAAAATATTGTGTGACTGTCACACAAGGTGACATAACAATGGGAAGGATGTCTGTGTGAGATAGCCATCCTTACATGAAGAATGCAGAGGACATCTATCAGGGATCTGAAATACAGCTGGGGTAATGTGCATATTGTGAAGCTGTGCAAACTGATTTTCTTGAATATGACTGTAATCTCAGCAGAAGTCTCCAGCAAGTAGGTAAAGGCTCATAGACAATAGTAAAAGAACTAACCACAGTCATGGACAATTCCAGAATAATACCACCATTAATCCCATGCCTCTGACATAACATATGTGATTTAGAGTGATAAGAGATGATTCTGCACAAACGCAAGTGTACAACTATTATGTTACAGCCACACTTTATGAGGGTAATCAACCACACTCTCCTGGCACTTTAAGATCTGATGGAGATGTTAGAAGGGACACTGCTATACCTGTATGTGACATTATGAGCAATACAGGATAGTTGACAGGTGTGCATGGCATATATATGGCACAATCCACACTGCCATGAATGTATCCATACCATTAATGTTGTTAAACACCTATGTATGTAATGTGTGCATCAACAGAACATTTAACACACATACATCTGGTGTAACAACTTGATGGATGTTCCACACCATCAGACTAGGGCTGCCACCTTTCGTCATGGCTAAAAACGGAGTAAAAATATTTTAGAAATTTAATGTGGCAAATCCCATGAATACAATAAAAGTAAACCAGTGTCGGCTAAAAAGTTATAGCCTTCTTCAGTGCATCAAAAAACATTCATTAGGGCAAACCCTTACAGCTGCTTATATATGTCTCAAAAGCCTAATCACTTAATTGAATTTAGCAGTTTTATGTGTTACAGCATGTTTGTAGAGGGCATTAGAAACCCTTTTATTTCTTATTTCACTTAGATGTTCACTGATTCTATGTCTGAAAGGTCTGGATGTTTGTCCAACATAAAAGGAAGAACAAAAACAAGTGGCCAAATAAACAATCCAATCACTGCTGCATTTCCAAAACATCTTATTACATACATTTTGGATGTGTTACAGCTAGTAAATTCCTTAGTTTGAGATACATGTGTGCAAGCACTACAATGACCACAGTGAAATAAGAAATAAAAGGGTTTCTAATCCCCTCTACAAACATACTCTAACACATAAAACTGCTTTACCATAATAGACAAAATTCATATGAATAAGTTATGTAAAGCTGCATGGCATAATTTACTAAACCAAAAAGAATCTGCTTGGATTATTAGGTTAGGTGCTCTAGTTAAACCAGGCTTGAATGAGTTAAGTTAGTTCTGGTATGAACCAGCTGATGGATTATTTCAATTAAGTGATTAGGCTTTTGAGATATATATATAAGCAGCTGTAAGGGTTTGCCCTAATGAATGTTTTTTGATGCACTGAAGAAGGCTATAACTTTTTAGCCGAAACCGGTTTGCTTTTATTGTATTCATGGGATTTGCCACATTAAATTTCTAAAATATTTTTTCATCTTTCCCTTGTGCTGGATATTTTTTGGGTTCAACATTACATTGATTTGATCCATGCACTTTGTCTTCCCTGTGTATTTTTGGTTTGGTCTGCTAAAACCGGAGTAAAGCCATACCCCTCACGTCACTAGTAACCCCGCCTACCCCACCCCTCTCCCGCTCATATTCCACCCATTTTGTGATATCACGATGACATCACTCAGTGGGGGATGCCCTCTTTTCCCGTTTCTGCTGCCTGCTTTTGGCTGATTTTCTATGCTTTTCTGTAAAAAAAACATAGTAAATCAGCCAATTTACAAACTCCAATAGTCTGTTTACTTTTTGAAACAGGATACTAGAGTTTGTACAATGTTTTCCAGACTACCAGAGAATTAATTTGATTTCCAGATAGTCTGGAATAAAAATGGAGGGGTGGCAACCCTTCATCAGACAGTCATATTTATGACACAGAAAGAACACCTAGGTAGGGACAATAAGCTGTGCAACAGCTCACTGTGATAAAGGTGACACACTTCAGTTGCACATCAATGGAAGATGTGTACAGAGGTACATGAAGAAGGGTGCATTGTACTCAATTATTGGTGTGATGAATGCTGAGAACTCTTTAGGTATTATGGCTTCTGATGTGGATGACCTTCACATACTCAGTACTTCTGTTATATAAAAAGAAGTAGTCAGGACTATGACCACATGCTGGTGGATGTTCCACTTACTATCTACACCAGGGCATAGGTCACATACCTATTGGTCTGATTATAGGGTGTGATGTCCACATTATACTTGGGTTGTGTGTTTGTTTTCCAGATGTAACAAATCCCCACATGTTTTCTTTTCATTACAGGTGTTGTCATGGCTGTGGTAGCAGTCTTTGGTGTATGTGTTGATACTGTCTATTATACTAATATCACAGTTGGAGTCAATGACTGCCACAACCTGTAGTCCTTCAGGCAGCTGTTTGGACTCAGGATGTGTATGTCATCTGTGATGTCCATCATTTTTTTTAGGCAAGGCTCAAATTCTAAACCTACCACCCTAGAACACCAAAAAGGAAAAAAACTAAGGGTAATGCTGCTCAATGCCAGAAGTCTCAATCTCAAGATGCACGCACTCGAGGCCCTTCTCAATATGGAGAACATCGATGTCTGTGCTGTGACAGAAACCTGGTTCAAGGCTCCTGAGAGCACCCCAGCACTAACAGGTTTCACCTCATATCATGCCCGCCCCAAAATCCGGACAACACCAAGAAAGGAGGGGTGTCCATATTCATAAAGGACACCCACACCTCAAGGTTGGTGGCAACGCATGATGCATCGGAGACCATCCAGGTGCAATTAACCATAGGCAAGACTGCTCTGCAATTTGTAGCATGTTACAGGCCACCCTCTCAAACTCAGGAACCTCACATGGCCTTCCTGAAAACATTGGAGGATAAATGTATCTCCAAACACCATCATACTAGGTGACTTTAACTACCCTAATATAGACTGGGAACACTACTCAAGCCCGAACACTCTAACCCAAAGATTCCTGGAGTTCATAAACTCAAATGCCATGGAACAACTAGTCACCATCCCCACAAGAGGAGAAAACATACTTGATCTCATCATCACGAACATGGGATCAAAATGTTCAACACCGGAAGTATACCCCTCACTGGTGAGATCAGATCATAAACTAATCTCGCTGGAGGTCCTCATCCCGCCCCCACCTGAAACAAAAAGACCACAGTCAAAAACTTCTCAAAAGCCGATTTCACACTTCCAAAACTAGTGTGGTCTCCTTTAAGGCCCCTGAGCCAGTGGTAAACATTACTCAAACCGCTGAATCACTTACAAATGCCTTCTACCAGCACCTACAGGACTGCATGGATCAGGCAATCCCAAACAAAACTAAGACTCTCTGTACCAAAGGCAAGCCCAGTCTGGTGGACCCCAGCCATAAACAAGCTCTACAACAAAAGGAGGAAGCTACTACAAGATAGAGCAAAATCCTTGAAAGGTAAGACACCTTTGATCATTATAAGTAAAAACTAAGAGCTCTCATAAAATCATCCAAGGCAAATTTTGAGAGAAAAATCGCCAAGGACTCTAAAGAGAATCATAAGGCCTTCTTTAGCTATGTTAGAAACCTAGGAGGAAACTCCCAGATATGCTCAGAATTAGTTCAAAATGATGTGAAAATTACTGAACCTACACACATTGCCAACATACTGGCTGACAGGTTCAGTGCAAACTTCTCCCCTCCCCCAAAAGGAGAGATATCTATTCCAGAGGATTGTAGCCCCCAAACATCTCCAACGCCCAGGTGAGAACTGCCCTCACTAAGGCAAAAACACAGCATCCATGGGACCGGATGGTGTCCCCGGCTGTGTGCTTCATGAACTCAATGAGGAATTAAACCCACAGTTAGGACAGCTGTTTAATCTTAGCCTCACCTCAGGATACGCACTCCAAGGAGTGGCGCACGGCGACTGTGGTCCCACTTCATAAGGGCGGTGCCTCCACAGACCCTGGAAATTACCGCCCCATTAGCTTGACAAGCCTTATCTGCAAAGCCATGGAGAGGATCATAATGGAACTCATAAATAAAGACATAGGGAACTTGCAGACTTTGGATCCAACTCAGTTTGGCTTTGTCAAAGGCAGATCCTGCCTCTTAAACTTGGTTGACTTTTTCGAGACAGTCACCAAGGCCATTGATGAGGGAAAGGCAGTCCATACAGCCTACCTCGACCTGGCAAAGGCCTTCACACAATACCCCACTCAGGTATCATCGAAAAACTCATCAGCTTGAATGTAAACCCATACATCACAAGATGGGTTGCAAACTGGCTAAGTGACAGAACCCACAGGGTCAGAGTTGCTGGAGCCATGTCAGACTCAAAGCCTGTCACAAGTGGTGTCCCACAGGGCTCAGTCCTGGGTCCACTCTTGTTCGGCATCTACTTTTCTGAAGTACAAGCAAACACAGGAGGGTTATGGCTGACAAAGTTTGCAGATGACTGCAAACTGGGCGCCATAGTCGAAAACACATCTGACACAGATATCCTCCAGAAGGGCCTCACAGAAATGGATAACTGGTGCCAGAGCCATGGCCTGAAGTTAAACGCCAAAAATGCATAGTCATACCCTTTGGGAAAAACAAGGCTACCCCTAGCTACCATATAGGTGGCAATCCACTGAGCACAGAAAAGTCATCAGAGATCTGGGGACCCAGGTTGACAGTAGCCTTCGCTTGACACTCATGTTGCTAAAGTAGTTAGGAAAACCTTCTATATCACCCACCTGATCATGAAGGGATTCACATCTAGATCAAGGGAGGTCATCGTCCCCTGTACTCATCACTTATTAGACCTATGATTGAGTACAATGCCCGCTCGAATGTATCTGACCAGACACCTGCTGCAGCTTGAAAGGCCCCAAAAGTTCCTCACCAAAAGGATAAAGGGTCTCAAAATATGTCTTATGCTGCCCGACTGAAAGAACTCCAGCTCTATTCAGTCTCATACCGCTTGCTCAGAGGTGACCTGTGCCTGACATATAAGGCCATGTCAAACCCAGATTTGATGAATATGCTTCACCTCAAAAATCTAGATCCCTCAGAACCACAAGGGCGGGAGACTTAAACCTTGACACGGTTATAAATAGAATGTGCTGGAGGGACAGATTCATCACCCAGAGACTCCCTATGCTGTGGAACAAAATCCCGGTACATGTGAGGCAGAGCACCTCTCTGGTCTTGTTCAAGAGGAATCTTGACCAATGGATGGGAGATTGCAGATATACCCCAGGGATTACTTCAGCGTCACTGCTTGACAGAGGCACAGCAAAATGATAGGCATAGTTTTTATTCAAACTAAAGGGGTGGCGAAAGCCACATAACTATGGGCTAGGCTTATAAATGCCCTTGGGCAGATAGCCTAGTATGAACCTATGAACCTATGAACCTAAATTAATGGACAGGAAAGGGCCTAGCAGACAGCCTTGATGTACAGACCTGATCACTGGACCTGAGATATAGGCCACTTCACACATTTCAACATAGTGAGATGTTACATATGTGATACACTGGTCCACCCACTTAGTGATATATCTGTTTTTGGTCACATCTGACAATGTTGATTGAATACCTCAGTGTGGATTTCTGTTAAATGCCTTGGCCTAGTCAAGTTCCACAGGATAAAAGTGTTGTCATCATACATGCCCTCAATATCCTCTTTGAGGACAAATATCAGATATAACAGACATGATGTAGCATTAACAATTCACACAACTCGGTTGCGCATAGTTGGGATATTACTAGTGTCCATTTACAAAAGGTCCATAATGACATGTTGGTCTACCTCACAGCTAGCATGCATCAATCAGATGGTGTCCCACCCACAACCCAGATGGATGCATGTTGATGTACACCCTTCTACATGAAAGTAGCCCATGTGGAGGGTGTGTTCAAGTGTGTATTCAACCATATCAGGAAGGTGTATGTGCTGAGTCATACCATAGGTGATCTGTGATGTTGTCACAGCCCATTAATTCTGTGTGATAGGCCTGGATGAGGGTAAGACAGCATATACTGCCTATCTTGATCTGGCCTAGGGTTTTTACACAATCCCCCATGCAAATATCACTAAATAATTCTCCCAGTTGGGGATTAACCCTTACATCACTAGATGGGTAACCAACTGGCTCACTGACAGAATACATACTGTGAAAGTTGGTGAATCAACCTGTGCCAGTAGAGCTGTCATCACTGCCACACTCCAGGGATCTGAGCTTGGCCCTTTACTGTTTGGAATCAATTTCTCGATAGTTCAGGCTAAAATATATGGCCTTTGGCTTGTTGCCAGTCACTGGAGATTGAAGTTACTAAATAATGGCATACATTTGAGTTTCAGACATTTCTTTTAGAAAATTAATGCTAACACAAATCCTTTTATTTAAGCAAGTCAGTAATTTTATAAAAGCAATAATTAAAATCTGTTCCTATTTTTTAGCCTTTGTTCCCCTTTATTTTAGGCTTTATCCAGATTTCTTCAGCTGAAAGGTCCAGCGGTATGCAAACCTCTTCAATGCTGCTGCCAGTGGTTGATCCTCCCCTGTCTCTCTCTCTCTCTCTCTCTCTCACACACACACACCCACACACACTCACACACACACACACACACACACACACACACACACACACACACACGCACGCACGCACGCACACGCACACACACACACACACACACACACACACACACACACACACACACACAGCCAAACACTTCAGAGCACAAATCATTTAAAATATGCTCCTATTTTGAGCCTTTGTCTCCTGTTAATTTTAGGCTTATCCAGATACCTTGAGCACAAACCCATACCTCTCAACTGTACAGATTTTTACCTCATAATTTTTGATCTGTTACTCATAAAATTGTGGTTTTATGGCAAACCATTATGGATTGTAGTCAGAAAATAATGACAGTCATTTGAGTTTCAGACTTAATACAGTGGAGAAAATTCATGCTAATGCAAAACCTGTTGTTCTAGCTACGTTCTACATTTGCAAGAGCAATATAGAAAAAGTGTCCCTATTTTTGGTCCTTTGTCCCCCCATTATGTATAGCTTTGTTTAGGTTTCTTGCTGTAAGAAGAGGTATGTGCAAACCTCTTAACTGCTGCCAGGGGATCGCTCATGTGCTCTCACTCTTCACTCTTCATAACACACATGGTCTCTTCCACTTTCATACGTGCATTCACTCACACAAGATCACTCGATCACTCTCACTCTCTCTCTGCCTTGATATCTCACACACAGAGTTTCTTCTTCTTTCATACACACATTCTCTCACACATGGAGACAGAAGCATAAACAGATATGCACACACACACACTTTTTTTCTGTTTTATTTATTTTTCTACACTCACTAAACAACTGCTTAGTGAGTGTAAAATAATGACATGATCAATCTCTTTCTCACTCTCATACATGCATGCACTCTCTCACACACACAGGGTCCTGGTGCGACAATTTAGAATTTCAAGCACACTGTTCAACAATGGGCTAAGTCAATGTTAAATGTTGAATATTCTGGAGCACTTGGCTGCTTAGGCGCTCTCCTACAGATAACTGATTTTATTTTCTCCAGACAATACACTGTCTGGAAAATGCAGTTTCTGTTTTCCGGACAGTGTCCCTTTATTCCAGATGGTTGGCAACCCTAGCCCGGGTGGATACCCATGGACACTGAGTTCTAGAGCTTGTATGTGGTTTGGGTGGCTAGTGCTGGACAACAGTTACAGGAGCTTGCATGTGGCCTGGATAGTTAGCCCTGGACAATGAGCATTAAAACTTTTATGTGACATAGACAGTTAACTGTGGACAATGGGCATTAGGACTTTGCATGTGGCATGAGTAGTTAGCCTTGGACAATAAGCATTAGAACTTTGTGGCAGAGGTAGTTAACAATGAACAATGCACATTAGGACTTTGTATGTGGCATGGATAGTTAGCCATGGACAATGATCATTAGAGCACTGTATGTGGCATGGATAGCTAGCTGTGGACAGTGAACATTAGAACTTTGTATGTGGCATGGATGGGGGAGCCACTGAATAGACATCAGTAGCACTAGAACAGCAGGGGGAAGGTGGCTCTTTTAAACCATGAGCATTACTATATACATTAGAGGAAATGTAGGGTCCCCTGAATAATTAGCATTATCAATCACATGAAAGAAAGTTGGAAAGGGACCTTATGTAGTGAGCCTTAATTTACAGAGTGGGGAAGGCAGGAGGTGGAATCATAGACCCAAGGCTTTGTGTACATCAGAGGTGTCAAATTCAAATGACTACTAGTGCTGTATGAGGACTACCAAACATAGACAAAGGTCACAACCTCCAAAACAAAATGAAATGCAGGTAGTGTAGCTAGAAAAGTAGTGAAGTCAGTTTCACCATCTATAATTATGCTAGTCTAAGGTCTGCTGGAGGTCCAAGGACCATGAGTTTGAAACCACTGGTGTATAGTATATGATCATCTGCATTTCTAAGTAGTAATGGCCTCATTATGTCTTCACTGAAGTGAGTCAAAGCATAAAACCACAGCCACCCCATGCCACCAATGTTGAATTAAAATATATTCCTTGCAAAGACAGACTGTTCCATCCAATAAGGTCCATACAACTGTACATCACATATCACAGATTTTTTTTTATTCAACTACTTTAATTTACTTATAGACATTTGAACTTGTGAGATACAGGCAGTTCACAAAAATTATAAGGTTAGAAAAACAAAAAGACTGTGAATGTGTTCTATAATATATAAATGAAGAAGGAGCTCCTCACAAAACTCAGACAAATTATGTTTGCCAATAACAGATATTATTTCATCCTTATCAGTTTTCTATCAATTATCCTTTAAGAATGTTTTGCATTGAGAACCTCTGATGAGCAAAAGAAGACATAATGTTGGACTACATCTGTGCAATACAAACATTCTGAATCCTCACACTACACATATATTCTTCCTTAAGCCACTTCAAGTTATCTGATTTCAAGATTCAGGAGTTGTTATATAGGGAATAACTTTTGCAATGGAATGAATTTTAAACAAGCAATGCTCATTAAATGCTGAGAACAAGTGGTATACATTTATATAATCATCCTCAAAAAAGCAGTACCATGAGTAAACAGTACACGGGTAATGTTCATGCTACAAATGCAGTATACTGATTTTGCCATCATAAATGCAAGTTTTAAAGAGATGATGAGTAGCAGAAAGAGAAAATTATTGACGTGAGTTTTAATCTTGAAGAAATAATTTGCTTTCTTGCACTTCTGTGCAGGACACATCATCAAATGAAATTAAACAAGTAACCCTTAAAGGGCTACAGAGATTCCACTGAAATAAATAGCTTAATACAATGTGTGATTACCTTTGTTTTTATAAGTACTGCAGTTATTATTTTAGACTCTGATTTTAATATTAGGACTGTTTTAGTTTAACAGACCAGAGTATGTCAAGTTTTCTGTCACTAAACTACGCTCTGAGAAAACTAAAATAGCAATAGTAGTGCAATATGGGTTATGTAATTTAAACAGACAAGGTAAACTTCTAACACAGATCTAGTTTCCTTAAGGTAAATATATCAAAGTTACTGTACTGCCAACTTAAAATTGTTAAAAAAGTAAAAAAAAATGCTTCTGGCTTTGTACAAGAGCTACGACTTTAAGCAAAGAGTGGAATATATAGGTCCCCTGAAGCCAACTGAAAATGGGAAGTATACACCAATGCCAAATTTTACTTTGTGACTACCCTAAACACTACATATCTAGCACTTATTTAGACCATCTGGTCATTGTTTTAGATCACTTGAGGTAATTTCCATTTCTGGGCAAATAATTTAAAAATTTGCAGCAGGCTAGGAAAATTCTTGTGGCCAAATGTATGTCAATCACAGTAAAATATATCAGCATCTCTTTCCCGTGACATTTATAATACAAAACATGTTACTTGCCCTAATACTTTACAAATTCTAATGAAATGGTAAAAGCAGCCAGGTAGAACTCAGTGCCAAGAATAAAACTGGAAGTCAGAATTCCAGCTTCTGGAGTAAAACGATACCTATCCTTGCTAGAACATGTAAGAATAAATTAACATTAAACAAGGACATATCACAGTTACATTAAATGAAAACCACCCTTTTCACAATGAATTGTTTTCATTTCCTGTTCTTTTTGCAAGTTATAATCATACCTTAAATGACAACAGTAGTGGCTGCAATTTAGGTGCCCAAGGTCACTGAGAGATAAAGCCCTTACTGCACCCCAGATGACCAGTGTTTGATTAGTGGCACAAGTGCTAGAGGGGCCACAGGGGGAGAATCAGAGTAAGTAGCCAACTTTGACTCACCCATCTTGGGGGGGGGGGCAGCAAGTCTAGGCTCACTGCAATAAAGCAGCATTACCATCCTGGTGGGCACTGTGCTGCATAAGCAGTGGGCTAATTGTTTGAGAGGTTGTCTGTGTGGAAGTAGAACTGCACATCACGAAGGGAGCAAATGCAGAGCTCACGAGATTGCTGCTGAGCCACAAGAGTGACAGGGTATGGCACTGCATCAGCATCCTTGATCTCATCCCCAGCCTTGGATTTGGCTCAGGTTCTGATGTGTAAGGCCTATAAGGAGGATCCAGTGAATGAGGAGAGGAGCTGGTAGCAGATGATGGTCAGCTGTGGGGAGGATGGAATAAACACTGGCTGCAATGGAAAGGACAAGGCATGAATGCTGAGCAGCAAAAATGTTAAGGAAATGTCTGGCATCTTTATATTAATTTCTCAAACCACTTGAATAAAATTCAAGATGTGCTTGCACACCTCAGTGAAGCAAAGACAACACAATGGCATTAACATACACCAACTTTACTTTCTAATCAGAAATGCACTCACATGAAGTCCCCCTTTTGATCATGATACACTGCTTTTTCTTTTTGCCTTTGTAATGTGAATTCCAATTCCTGCCTGTGCAGTATTGTCAAGATCTGCTACACAGAAGAGGCTCTATCCAAAATGTTGGTCTGGGGCAATCACATTTCCTAAATCAGCACATGCAGGACATGTTTAACCTCATTCTAGCCTTACATCCTTCTTGCCAATACTGCTTCACGTAGAATAATATATTAATTAATACCACTTTAAGTAAAATGTATCATATCATTTGCAGAGAGAATGCTCTATGTTTTCTAAATAAAGTCTTTTGTTAAAAATGCACTGGGTACTGTTTTAATGAAGCAAGCCTAATACTGGTAGTTTCCCCCAACCACTTGAAGCATATGGATTATACTTCTAGCAGACAGGAAGCCACAGGGTAAGAAAGTGTCTTTATCACTTTTTTCTTTTTTATGTTTCTTCAAAACAGCTGCAAAAAGCAAATCTGAGAAGAAAAGAACCTACATTTTTCCATCTAGGTGGCATATACAAGTGATCTTTCAGGATTTTGCCAAGCTGGATGAGAAACACCTTTGAAATCAGAGCTACAGTACATTCACACAACTATAACACATTCTATACTCAAGTTATCCGTGTTGTCACAACCCAATTAGTCATCAAAGTGGTCAGGACATTAAAGAGAACATTTTTGTTCAATGAGCATTAGAAAAAAATGCACCGTTGATATTAATAAATGGGAGACACAGATGTTTTCCAGAAAAGAAAGTATTACTTGTCATGTTAAGTCAAGCTTTTAACAAGAGAGCATTTAAAGATAACATTAAAAATGATTTTCCTCTTGAAGATGTAAGTCTGACCACATACATAGGGCTGAATTTTTTTAGAGGTCCTTTTCTTGTAACTGTTATTAAATCATATCACATTTTGAAATATGATGCTATACAACTTAGCATCCTAATCACATTAGCATTACCTTAATAAAATTATACTGTTTATCAAGAAAATATAGTAAAAAATAATAGAATAGTTGTTTGGAAATGCTACATTTTTTACTGACACTGATCTTAGGACAATTTGTCTGTTCATTTTTTTTAAAGTTTATATATTGACTTTGTACATTTTGATTTCCTGTTTTTCTCCCCTCATTCCTGGAAACTATTAAGCGTCCTGCAACACAACTGACCAATTTATTCTTTGTGGAAGGCCAATCCACCAAGCAGCCATTACAGTTTTCTGTCCCTAAAGTTTTTTCCTGGGTCAGTGAGTGTGAGTAGTAGATGTCCAATGCTGCAGTTTTAATGTGCATGCTTTTGCACATACCACTGCCTGTTACAGTGCAAACACAATGCCTGTTGGGTGTGAGTTCCCTGCCTTTTACTACACTACACGTCATGACATCCAGGCTGCGTAATGTTAGTCTCGCAGTACACTCAGCAACCCTCTTGCCCCCACCCCAGGATGAGTGAGACATCACTGCCACTCACTCCCTTGCTTCACAGGTAGATCTTCCAATGCCAATGCTACTAATTAATCTCATGCAATCTGGAGCTCAGTCAGGACAGTAGCCTTCTGTGCCAGAAAGCCAGACAGTTTTAGTATGTTTTTACTGCAAGTAGAATATAAAGATCCTCAGAATCCAGTTAACAAGTTAAGCATAAATCAATGCCAGATTTGCTCTTTTCCATATCACATATCTACTGCTCATTTCATATGAGATCCATTCCAGCCTATAGTTTCTGGACACATATAAACATAAGAAACTTTAGTAATCAAGGCAATTTATAATAGTAGCCTATAGCTGCTGAACACATATAAACATAAGAAACTTTAGTAAGAAAAGCAGTTTATAACAGATTTCAAACACTTACAGTGAATGTAAAAGGAGAGAGTAAAATGTCATAATGAAATTGTTTATTTATTCAGTTACTGTTTTTGACTGGGCTAATGGATTGATCCCAAAGACCCATCTGCCAAAGCTGAAGAGTAAATGTAGTTACAAAAGTAAGAAATAGATCAGTTTGCAAATATATAAAATAAAGAAATCTAGTGCCTGGCTATATATACAAATGGCTGGCTACAGAGGTATGTGCAGAAGGCATGCATACAGTTTGTGAATAGTACAAGAACATAGATTGAAAAGTTTGCAGGTATTTTTAAAAGTTTCATGCTTATATAAGTAGACATGCATATATTAATAAAAAATTGTGAAGAACATTAATATATAATATCAGAGTAGGTCACAGCATGAACAAAATCAACCTTTGTAATACAACTTTCTGTAATGCATTGCAGTAGATGTGCCTCCATTAATGAAAAGTGATCCTGAAGGTTAAATTACGAAAGGGTATCTCTCTCTCTCTCTCTCTATATATATATATATATATATATATATATATATATATATATACATGTATATAATACGTAAGAGGCATAGTAAATGGCAAATCTTGGAGTTTTGTCTTTAAGTAGGAGAGCAAATACTGGGGATGAGCTAGAAGAATATGTTGTTAGCAAACAGCATTTGACTGAAGAGAAGACATGGGTAGGATAGAACTGGTTAAAGATAAATAGATTTTAAGTTATGACAGATTCTGTCATGCAGGTAAATGGGTCTCTGTCTTTTAATATAGCTTTAAGTATAGAGTAGAAATCATTTGTGATTTTGCTGTTCCTGACTTCTGAGGATACCCCGACCCCAACCCCAACTTAGGGTAAGTTGAAGTTCTCATTGAAGCTCAGGTTTATTATAGTGTGTATATTAACTGCCAAGAAGTGCATTAACAAATACTATATAGCAGCAAAAACACAATGTTACTTGGCCCATAGGTACAGGTAGTTCAGAAACAAGTTGGAAAAAGATGAATCAATAAACCGATCTTCAGTCTTCAAAACAGGATGACAAGCAGTCTTCTTATTTCCATGAATTGAACAACTTACAAAGGCATATCCATAAAAGGACCTTCCATTATTTAATTCAGGATGATGAATGCTCCTCATGCACATTCTGTTGATCTGTTTCAACTCTAGTTAAAACAAGACTGGAAATAAAGGCTGTAAAATCCCAAAACACAATGACTTCATCCTTTTTTATTTTTTCCTCACCTTATCAGAGACACAGAAATGAACACTCTCAAAATCAGCACTGTGCCACCTGGTCACAGTCATTATTACTAACATGACTTAATATCCATGCCAAGTGGAAAATGTTAAAGGAAATCCATCATGAAAACCATGCAACATGTAACAGGCTCTATGTTCTGGCAGTCATATGCCAGTATTGTTGACAATCAAACTATATATAGTCACTAGGTCTATGTTCGGCTATCCAAAACAAAAAAAAATGTGAACAGCTAAATACCGAATGTGAAACATCAAAAGGTAAAATTTGCGAACAACTACTCTAACAATAATAAATTAATAGTCGGACAAAATCATGAACACAACCAACCAAGGTGGGGGACTTCATCCCCCCACCCCCCCCCCCTAACTATATATAGCAACTTTGAGATTGCACTATAGCGGGGAATAGGGCAAATTTAAAAGGTTTCCCTTTACTTATCTTATGTGTCAAATTACTTTCTGGTTGTTGACCAACTATGGCCATTCGATGAAATTATTTTCCTTGAGGTAGTTGTTTGCTAATTTTACCTTTCAATGTTTCACGTTCAGTATTTAGCCATTCACATTTTTTTTTATTTTTGATAGCTGAACATTAACTTCCAGTCACTAGATGCCAGAAATTTGTTCATCTTTAGATAAGTTGGGAAGAGATGATTTATGAAGATTATACAGTGATCTTCAAGAATGAAATTTTCAAGCTAGCTAGAAGTTTTATTTAATGGTTTTGTGGGTAAGACTAAGAATAATAATGCCTGTCCTTTTCTCAGCTGGAAGCCAGTTGACTTGAGTGAGCATTGTGTAATAATGTTAAGAGTTTGGGCAATAGCAGAATATGCATGCAGATATGACTACCAAAGATGTCTAGATCTTTAATATTTTTGGTGGATGATTATGAGAGAAAAACAAGTCTATCATCAGTTGGATGTGGAGGCTACATTTTCTAGTTGCCTTGCATATTTATAACAAGAAAATGATAGAGTTATGTAGTAGCAGGAGAGAGAATGGCTGACTTTGCTCTTGAGGTGAGTAATGTGGCTGGTCATTGAGAGAGGTGTCCAGGCAGAAGCATAGATGTCTGTATTAAAAAAATGTCTCTATGCATTTTTTGTATGTGGGGAAGGTATATTGTATGTTGCTATAACCTTGTCTAGTCTTTGCACTAGAGATCATTAATTTGGTTTTATTCCCAGTGAGGAACATTTCCTTGGATCTCAGTCAATGAGTGAGAGCTCTGTGAACTTGAGAGATACTCACTTAAGGAAATCTTTGCAGCCAAGGACTCACCAATAAATGTCCAGTCACCTCAAGAATGGTGTATGTAGTAAACGAAAACCAGCAATCGCTTCCACGAATAAAATAAATTTATTGTGCAACAGAAAAAATAAAATCCGTAAACACATAAGGGTTGTTATACAACAGAATACTAAAAAAATACAAAAAAATATATAAATGAAATCCTTAAGAACAGAATGGTTAAACGCTTTCACCCATCTGTGTGGGCTTCTTCAGAATCTGTTGCACAATAAATTTATTTTATTCGTAGAAGCGATTGCTGGTTTTCGTTTACTACATACACTCTTTTCATTGCACTAATCCAGCCATAATTTTACCTGCCAGTTCCTTCAGCCTTCACTGATTGTTTCTGCCATCCTGCTGCAATATCTCTTGTGCCACCTGCTCCATTCATCCTCGCTTTGCTCGGGCTCACTCTGCTCCCCTACTCTAACCCCATTCCCACCCACCCTGGCTTCCTTAAATTTATATCCCATTGCCACACCTTCCAGCAGCTAACCAATAAAAATTACTCACTTACTGGTCTATGCTTCTTTCCACTTAAGACCATCTCCACCAATCAACATGGCTCCTTCCATTTAACACATACTATTCTTATCCCATAATATACTACTATTAGAACTTCTAATACAATTCCCATCAATCAACCTCAGAATAATATTCACCAAACCCACTTCTGTAACTAGCTCCCTATACATCCCAACTAATAGCTACTCAGAAATAAATCTCAGTCTGTTCTATATAACTCCACTACTCTGTTGTAAAATATATCCTCCCCACAAGCGACTCTATTCACAACTCAGGCTATACCTACTCCCTTTTATTGTACTTTATTAGCGCCAAACTACCCACCTTTACACAATGCTTTCATTTATTTTCTTGACATTAGTCCAGTGTAATGACATCCATCCCAGCACAGGTACTTCTACCATCAATCCCCTTATCATGACAAACATCACAAAATGCTTAAATCACTACACACAACCACCATAAACCTTCAAAGTATCTGCAACAAAGCCTCTAACCTACATGCCTAGTTAGCGCATAATAAAAGAGACATCCTAGCTACTACTAAGACATGGTTAAAGCCTAATTTAAAAGACTCTGAATGTCTCCCTCCCAGCTACAGCATAATAAGGGTTGAGAGAATCATCACAAAAGGAAGTGGTGTTGCCATCCTATTCCCTAATGCTCTTAACATACTTCCATTTACTGGTGGCATCCCCCAATTCTTAAATGTGGAAATCTTGGTCTCTTTCCTAAAAATTAACAACTCTAAAAATCTCTGTATCATAGTCCTATACATTCCCTCAGGCAATAACATACCTGTTCTAGAAGAAATATTATACTGGGCTTCCCACACCATAAAAAATAAAATTAAAGTCCTAGGTGATGTGAACATTAACTGGTCTAATATTTTTTCAAAAACTCCATCCATCAATATTAACCTGTTTCACTGTAAACAACTCATCTCCACCCCCCACCAGATATAATCATAGAACCAATGAGGGAGCCATCTTAGACTGGATCCTAGCCTCAGACCCATCAAAAATATCATCATCCAGTACCCTAACTTTATATGTGATCATCTTCTTGCCTTCATTATCAGAGTCTATCCTACTTTCACAAAAAAAACATTAGTTCAAACATGTCAGGAACCTATACAAATTCAACCTCCACACTTTCAATATCCTAAAAAACATAAATTGGAATAACCAAAAAACTCTCTCCCTAGACAACACCCTGCACTGCTTTAACACTAATTTTCTAAAAATATTAGTCAGCCTTGCACCCTCCTGAACTAAAAGAATAAGAACTAATCATGCTCCTTGATTAACAAAATCTACTAAGGAAATAATGATAACTAGGGACAAAACCTGGAAGCTATGGCATAAACACAAGAACAACTCAGACCTATTACAGTACAAACAACTTCATAATCAGACAAAAAAACAACTTGTATCCAAAGACAAGAAAGAATACTACTTGGACCTTCACAAATTCCACAAAAACAACCCAAAGCTATTCTGGTCCTCCATTAGTACTCTCCTAAACCCTGGAGCAAAAGGTAATCCTTGCCTCCACCCAGACAGAACGTCAGAAGAAATAGCAAGCATCTTCAACTCTTACTTCATAGACAATACAGCTAAGATTGCAGCCACATTCTCCCAATCTCTCACCACAACTAACTTCTCAAATAATACTACTCTCTCTCAGGATACACAGCCCCAGCATCCTCTTTCTACTGCAAACACATTAGGTGAAACTACTCCCTGTGCACATACCCCCTTATCCACCCATGCAAACTTAGCTAAATCCAATTCCTTGTCAGAATTCAAACTCTCTACTCTCCCTACAACAACCATAATAAAATTGCTTCTGAAACTAAAGCCAAGCTCAAATGTAGCAAAAGGTATACCTGCAGAATACCTAAAAATCACTGCAGGCTCTGTTGCTTTCCCAGGTAGCATTCTCATAAATAGATCCATCCAAGAATCTTATGTTCCCAACCTCTTGAAAAAAGCAAACATATTACCTCTTCATAAAGGGGGTACCTCAACAGATATTTCTAACTTCCACCCAATGGCTATTCTAGCCCCTTCTCCAAACTCATAGAAACATGTGTACACACCCAACTTCTACAATTCCTTCTCAAATATCAAATCCTTTCTCAAACTCAGCATAGTTTCAGACCCGACCATAGTACTTCAACTGCACTAATATCCTTTATGGACCTAGTTAAAAAAGCCCATCACTCAGGGAATATTGTCTACACATTATTTCTGGGTTTATCTAAAGCCTTTGATAGAATCTCTCACACACTCCTCCTTTCCAGTTTTTTAACATTGAACTATTTACTTCATCTCTCAACTGGTTCAAAAGCTGTCTATCTGATAGAGAACGTGCTATAAAATGGCAGCACTCTTTATCCTGGTATATTTACAACCCCGCTTGTGTCCCCAAGGTTCCATATTAGGACCCTTACTGTTTAATATTTTCTTCAATGATTGATATATATATATATATATATATATATATATATATATATATATATATATATATATATATACCCCGGGATTCATGAAGCTCGGCGCAAGGCCGGCGTAAGGGCTGTGCCGGCGGTGCAGTGAATAGCCGGCATAGTAGCGCCATATGCATATTAATGAGAGTGCGCCGCAACCACAGACACGTGCGTAGTGTACATGAGCGAGCCCAAGTAGGATGCGTCCGGAGGCGTGTCTAAGCCGGCATGCGGTGAGCAACCTAATGTGCTGACTGCCACGGTCCACCCATAATAGTAATGGCAGCAGCCAGGGCCCGTGCAGAATGAAACGCACGTAGAGTATGCAACATAGTACCCGTCCCAACTAAACGGAGAAGCAAATACAACCCACGAAGGCTTAAGTGTACCCGTCCAAGGAGCAAAGGATACGCATGAGACCGCGTTTGTCCCGCAATGCACCGTCAGTGGTTATACTCAGAGAAGGTGTACCGCAGCATGTCAGCGTGCCGCACCGACATAGGAGTAGCGACTAAGGTTACCACCTGTCCCACTTTGCGAGGGGCAGTCCCTCTATGGGCAGTTGTGTCCCTGCAAAAATCGAAAAAATGGAAAATGACCTGAGATTCCCTGCCAAAAATATTCCCACAATATACATGTAATAGTAGCATAAAACATATAATTTGTATATGAAACACATACATGGCATAAGAAACTGAATAAGGAACCTAAATGCTAACAGAATAAGCGTATAGTATTGCAAACAAGTGAAGTTCTGTCAACTCCACTTGTCGTGGGTATGTGTTGTCCTGCAAAATCCGAGGTTTCCACAAAACATGTCCCACTATGGGCATTGGAAAAGGTGCCAACCATAATGGTCACAAGCAGTAGTGAGAGTACATAGCCGGGTAGCTGTGTTGACATAACAACAGGAACGAACCAAGATACCTTAAACACAGGCAAACATGTGCATAGCAACATATCCCACACCCAGCAACGTCTCTGTCGCATACACTGGATGGCGTATGTTGAAGTGTAATATCCAGAAGCAGAACCCATGCATTCAGATGTAATACACAATAGCCTCATTGTAGCATGTAAGTCCCACCCATGTACACCTGTGCACCCAAACCTGCTAACATCCGTGTGCAGCTATACACCTACACACAATGTGCATACCTGAAATGTGGTAAGATGTTTGTGTTAGGCAGTGCCACGCTGGCAACATACCCACATGTCACCAACCCACCTCAGGTACAGATATGGAAATGGCTGCATGTGAATGTGTCTGCAGAATGTGTACATCCCGCATGTGGTATGTACCCGTCCAAACCATATAGGTTTGCATACGACACGGTGCACATAACTGTACACATGTGGACAAGTCGGGTTGTTGAACCACCGCATCGATGATTAGCTATGCAGAGAAGTCGAACACATATAGCGGAGCACGTGCCTACCAAACAGGACGTCCTAACAGGGTGCTACAGGCAAAGAAGGGGAAGGTGGGACATCACATGTGGAGAGTAGCAGTAGAGAACGGACAAATACACACGGTCAAGGTAAAGGACGGAACAACATGCATATGGCGGATGGATGTTGTTCAAAAATATATATAGAAACACATATGAAGTGCCAGTTCAGACTCAAATACTATATAATGCATTGAATTGTACCGCATAATATGGCAGTAGAACTGATCATGCATGTAATTGGTGAAGCTAAGCTGTAGTGTGATGGAATTCTGACCCTGGCAGTAACCAGTACAGCAGGCTTATGTCTCTCAGCATTAATTATCTGCTGGGTTACAGAAAAATAAATGTATGTACATGCATAACATCACCCCTTCCCTGAGGAGGATGGCCTTGTGAGCTCTATCGAAGATAAGAGTACAACTCCTTACCAGAGAGACAAAGCAACGTATTAAGAAATGAACTGACTACTGTATCGGAACAGTCCAGGGTCCTTGAAACAGCTACAATCACAGAAGGACACTGTAATTGACCAGGTGCCTTGCAAGGCTGTGTTATTCTCATGGGAAAACATTTTAAAAGCACGACCTCAGCACCCACGTATGTATAGACTATTGCGGACCATAGTGATGGAAATGCCCTGTGACCGACCACGCCAGTAAGGTGGGCAAAAGCTGATTGTAAACACTATATAAAGAAATTGCTTACTGTATAGAGTCAGACAAAACTCTCATACTTGGACTGTATATTATTTTGCCTGCCTGTGTACACTAATAAAACGTTGTGAACCCGAGCCTCCTGTGTTATTGACTGTCACTTAGAAAAGCCTACTGATAACTACAGTCTGGTTTTAACAACTTATTTGACATTGTGATCCTTCTTAGCCGGAATTCCCTTGGTAAGCTACAGGTCAGAGTGCATGGGTGGTTAGACATCTGCGCAGGAGAATTTGCCTAAATGGTTCTTCTTGAATGAAAAGACCTCCGACTGAATTGTTGTGTGTAAAGAGGCTGTCTACTGTCTGATCTGTGGCTGAAAAGCGGAAAACTGGATCCCAAGAAGAAAACGTGCACTCATAAACAGGAGGCTCAGGTAAGGAGGGTTTGCCTCTTTGTGTCTATTGTAGATCAGGGACCAGACTACATTGTATTTCTGTTAACAGTTGTGATAGCAGGTCGAAGACCAATCCAAATAGTGTTAAATCTGGACATAGGTCAGGGGAACACAGAGTAGAGTAAATAGTCATTTTAGACACTACAGTGGATACAGGGAAGGAGATACCACGTGGTACGAGAGAAGGGTACGTAACAGTCGTGTAGAGGATATGGGAGATTAGTGAACAAACACATCATGTGATCCGCGTTTGACGGGTGATGTGAAGTATATGCAATCGCAGAGAGCACATAATGTGAGATATTCTGCAAAATGGGGTAATAAATATGACATTGATGGTATATTAGACAAAATATAGTTACTGAAACATTGTAATCTCTGAAAATGTGATGCACATGTTCTAGGGTAACCACCTGTCCCACCCTGTGAGGGACAGTCCCTCTTTGGCCAGTTGTGTCCTGCAAACAAACCGAACAAATGGCAAATGTCCTGATATCTCAGGACAAAGATTTCCCAGATATTGTTTCAAATGATAGCATAAAACAGTAATTTTGTATCTGGAACAACAAAATATCATAATAAACAGAATAAGCAACTGAAATGCTACAAGAATTGGTAGCTCTCCTGGCAAAAAGTGAAATCCTGTCCTATGTACTGGCCGTGGGTATGTTTTTTCCTGGCAAATTACACGTTCCGAACACTAATATCCCACATTGTGCATTTGAAAAGGTGGCAGCCCTAAGATGTGCAGGCGACAAAACAGCGACAATTGGGTATCCGTCAAGCACATAGGTGGATTGAGGTAGTGAACCGAAGGGAACAGAACACTACAAATGCGAAAGCATCATACGACAGAGAAGATCATAATACAGTAGTAGCGACAGTGTCCCCCACCCCCTACCACCTCCGATACCACATCCAGGATATGAAGCAGGAGGGCAGGCTAGTCCCCACACGTTATCCTGTGGCAACAGAGGTATCACAATGACCAAATGTAACAGAAGCTATTGAAACCACATCCCGAACTCGTAACATACCTAGGGACACTCGAGTAAAAAGACAGTCACTAGAACAGAGTGAGGATATCTGTCAATTAATTGAAGTACCGAACCGTCATGCAGGACAGGAAGGCCAGGACCCAACCCCCGTAGTGTATAGACCGTGGACACCAGAAGATATCTGTAAAGTCACAGAGGGAATTCCCATCTACAAAGTAATCGCTATTCACCATGCAATACCCCTGTATCTTCTGATCGGAAAACAAGGGGGAATGGCGGATGGTACAGGATTTACAAGCTGTAAATCATGTAATAATACCTAGGGTACCGATGGTGCCAGACCCACACACAATATTGAATGCTATGAACACGCCACAGAAGTATCTTACCATGGTACATATAAGCTATGCTTCCTTTGCAATACCTATACATCCAGATAGTCCGTATTGCTTTGCATTTACATTCAGGGTAACAGATACAGCCATACCCGCTATCGAGGGATACTGTGAAAGTACAACGATATTCCCACAGGAGATGGCTAGCTACATTCTGGTGTTTACTCCACCCGGGGCCAGTCAAGTTCTACTTTATGTGGATGATATTCTGCTTGTGGCCCCTACCCAGCAGCAATGTATGGAAGATACAATAGCATTATTGAGATATTCAGCAGAACAGGGACATAAAGTAAGCAAGCATAAATTGCAACTACAGAGAATACAGGTCAAGTACCTGGGATATGTGGTATCCAAGTAGGGTAGAACATTACATGACGATAGGAAGGTAGCAATTTCACAAGCACCCAAGCCAACTACCAAGAAGGGAATGAAGTCCTTTCTGGGCCGACTAACATTTGTCAAAGCTGGTTACCAAACAATGCTTTTGAATCCGCTGTATTGTCTGCCTTAATCTTTAATACACCTATGGCAGCACAACACATACTACATTGGATTACAGTAGCAGAAACAACTTTCTGCAGACTAAAACGATTGATAGCTTCAACATCTGTATTAGGTCTCCGAATAATCATAACACATGTTGTCAGACCGTAGATTGTAAGCGGAGATATATGACGTCAGTCTTGATGCAACAGCATGGAAGTAAGCAACGCTCCATAGCTTACTACTCATTACAGTTGGACACTGTGGCATGGTCAGTGCCACATTGTGTACAGGCAGTTGTTGTAGCACCCATGGCAGTACAGGCCCCGGCCTTAATGTTATTATACCACCCTCTCACTGTGAGAATGTCTCATGCAGTCGCGATCATTCTGCTGCAAGAGAAGATAGCATTCCTGACCCGTGCTAGACATTTGTCTTGTTTGACCATACCACTGAGTCAACCTCATATGGTGATTGAACGTTGTACAACATTAAACCTATCAACGTCACGTCCGACACCTGTGTATGGCACACCACACAGTTGCCTATATGAAATGGATGAAATAACTACACACAGACATGATATCACTGATATACCCTTAGATGATGCAGAGGTGACAGTTAATGTGCACGGATCATGTAGACAGAGTCCTACAGGAACGAATCAAGTAGGTTATGCAGTAGTTATTGATAATGAGATTGTAGACGCCCAACCCCTGCAGCATAACGTGTCTGCTCAAGCAGCAGAATGGATAGCCTTAACACGTGCTTGTACTGTAGCGAAAACTGATGTGTGGACATTTATCCCGATAGTCAGTATGTTGTCTGTACAGTGCATGTTTATGAGCAGCAGTGGAAGAATAGGGAATGATAACATCCACCGTAAACCGATTAATCATGCGCAATTGATCTTGAATGCATTAGATTCCATTCAGTTACCCACTAAAGTAGCTAATTGTAAATGTGCAGGTCATAGAAAGCAACAGGATAACAGTAGGAAAGGTAAGGCATGAGCTCATGCAGCTGCAAAACAAGCAGCCTCACAGTTGGAAAGTGTTTGTTTGAATGAGGAATGACAATCCTCAGACATTCTAGATGTAGTAATGTTACAAACAATGCAAACATCAACTACGAAAGCAGAAAAGCCGACGGGTATGACGAGGAGCAATCCTTGAAGACGGACTGCACATATCCACAGTGAGAAAGCCAATATTAACGCCTAATGTAGTCAGATTTGCGGCTTTGTGGAGCCATGGGTAGAGCCATGTCTCAACAGGGGCAATGGTACATTTGGTTAACAGAATACCCCTAACATACGGAATTAGGAACCACATACAAACATCATGAGCAGCGTGTCACATTTGCAGTAGATATCATGCACAGGGAGCATTTAAACCGAAGGGAGTGAGTTTACCTACACCACCATAACCGCTCCGCACTATTTGTATGGAGTTCATACATCTGAATAAATGTGAAGGGAAGAAATACTGTTTAGTGATTACACATATATATAATCAAAATGGGTAGAAGCATTCCCAACCATGAATCCGGATGCAGCAGCAGTGGCAAAGGTGCCAGTAAAATAAAGTATCCCTAGATCTGGCATACTGTAAAGAAGCTACAGTGACAATAGAACACATTTAGTGAACCAGACAATCACGCAACCTGGGGATTATTTTGTATTTCCATGAATGTAAATTGCATGTACAACCCACAGTCAGCATGATTGCTGGCGGTACAATGGGATCCCGAGAAATAAGTAGAGGAGGTTGGTGGGTGACACCCAGACGAGTTACATTTGCTGTCTACCTCTAGCATTGCTGAGCATGACAACAGTTCCAAATGTAAAGTGTTGCACCCACTTCGAAGTAGTATGTGGAATGGCATATCATGTGCCAGAGTGGAAAGCTGTCATGCCTGCAGAGCCAGAGGTCGATGGCTCATTAGCAGGTGACATGAGAGGATTGTTAACCAATAACACTGTTTTGCAGTTAAAGTCTTTTACAGATAAAGAGCAAGTGAAGCCGGACGCATAGCTGACACCAGTATCCTGTGTGTATGTCACTGTTATCCAAAGAAGATAATTGGCAAGTGGAAAGTGTGACGGTCTGTACCAGGTACTGTTGGCAACGCCTACTGCAGTAAAGTATGCAGAGAGGTCGTCCTGGGTTCACCTCACAGTTTTCAAACCGGTAAAGGATATCAAGTCTGATCTACATCTTGTAGCTGATATACCATAGAGCCTGAATCACCCGCGCCAGACTGTATAACAATACAAAGCAACCCCAAAGACATTTGGTTTACTGTCATAATGATTATACACCTATTAACCATGTTTGTGTTTACTTTACATTTGCTGGGACCTTACCTGCATATAACTACATGGATACAAATAGTGATACGTGATGAACTGGCCACAGAGTGTCTTCCACACTTCAACAAATACCTAGGCATGACGCGTGTGCATGTACAGACTATGAACATTTTAAATTGCTGTGTTTGTACTGCCATACCTACATCATATGGAGGACTTCCGATGTATGGTGTCCCCTTGGGGATAGATTGAGACTTGTGAATATTTACACTTTGATACAGGTTCTGTGAGATCACAGGACAAAGTGGCACTGTACTTACCTGTTACACAAAAAGTAATTGTATGTTGTCATAAACATGATACAGTTCAAGTTGGTGGGAGTATTTGTAACATAACTGTGTCTTACAAATGTCATATAACAGCCAAAGATCACAGTACTACTTGTAGCACCATTCATTATCTGTATTGAAGCTTCATGAGAACAACGTGGAAGGATGTGCAGAAACATCCTGAATTGTATAAACAGTCCTCTGTTATAGACAGGAAGATGTTACATGCAGAGGTAACCCGCATCAGTAGTAAAGTAGAATATTGTTATGTTGTTTGTGGAAAAAGCATATCAATGGTTACCTGAGAATTGGTCCGACAGTTGTTATTTGGGTTATCTGGCTCCAGTCACATGACATACTGCACAATTGCCTCTGGGTACGAAACAAACTATAACACATATAGCTCGAAGAACTGGGAACACAGTCGAGAAACCTACTAATCCAGTGGGTGAAATGGAAGCTGTTCTGACATTCCAGTCTTCTGCAAGAGATAAAGGAATATCGATTCATATGGACTTGAGTGACAGCGTCATAACCTGGGCTGGAACACTCCCAGCTTGTGGAGTAGTGAAATCAATCAGGGAACAGAGGAAGTTGTCAAAACCTGTCGGAGGAATGATGAATGTGACTTTCCGCTCTTGAACTTGTGACTGATGAACTGGATGCAATGAGAACTGTTGTGTCACAAAATGTAATAGCGCACGACTGCACCCTGCCGGCGAGAATTGGTACGTGCGCGCTTATTAAAGAAGATCGCTGTGTCCAAGTACCACATAAAAAGACCAAAATCAACGCCCACCTAGAGGTAATACAGCAGGTGTCATCCATGGCGGAACCAGGCCCAAACCCACTGACGAACCATTTCCACAAACCATTTGGTGGATGGGGTTCAGTCATACTGAATATCATGATTGCCATTTGTGTTGTTCTGCTCATATTGGGAGCATGTGTCTATTGCAGGATACTTTGCATGTAAGTATTAGTCAGGACTCTGTCGACGATCTGTACCCGAGACTATGTATCAAGACCTGTAGTGGTATTTGTCAATACAAAATGCAATCCTTCTTGAAATGTACAACAAATTACTTGCCTAGTTAAACGTTCCAGAGAGGAAGAGGCTAGGGAATGAAATAATGTTGTATATGTTTCTGGATAGAATAGAAGCAATCAAAGGAGGGAGAATGTTAGCAAAAGACATATTTAAACATATATATGACGTGCTACTTTAGAAGCAAATAGTGTATAATGCATATTATTCTATCTTACAATATGGCAGTAGAGCTTATCATGCATGTAATTGCCTGTAGTGTAGTTGCAGTGTGATTGAACCCTGACCCTGGCAGTAACCAGTGCAGCAGGTGTATGTCATTCAGCATTAGTCATCTGCTCGGTTAGAGAATAATAAATGTATGTACAGGTATATCTGTCATCCTTCCACTGAGGAGGATAGGCTTGTGAGCTCTATCTAACACAGAGTACAGCTGCTCACCAGAGAGACAAAGGAACCTAGTAGGAAATGGAGTGACGACCGGATCTGAACAGTGTTGGAACCGTGACAGAGCAGAATTTACCAAAGTACATTCTAATTGACTATATGGCTCGCAAGGCTGTGCTATCCTCATGGGAAAACATTTAATAAGCATTACCTTAGCACTGTTGTAGGAATACAATATTGTGGACTATAGTGATGTAAATGCCCTGTGACTGACCACATCATTAATGTGTGCAAAAGATGATAGTATACACAATGCTCATACAGCTGTAACATGTATAGAGTAAAACAAAAGTCTAAACTTGTACTGCATAGTTCTTTGCCTCCTGCTGCACAGTAGTAAAACGTTATTAATCTCAGCTTCCTGTGTTATTGACTGTCAGTTTGAAAAGACGAATGAGTGTTACAGTTTGATTTAAACAACATAATTGACAGATGTGTATGTTCTAGCATGGGAATAGGTCAAGCCAACCATCACAATGTCCATGTGTACCACATACAAACAGCCAGTAACACGCAGTAGTAGTGCATGAAGGCATACACGACTGTGGGAATAGTACAGGACATATGGCACATGCCAAGTGCAGATGCATGACACAAACCCCAGGATGGGTGTCCCTGCAAAGTGGAACATGTGCCAACCACACCTCCCACAGATGTACCGGCAATAAAACACATGGCAAACACACAGAAACACTACCGTCCAACACACGACTGCAACGGAGCCTGGTCAGACACCAACATGAAGCATGCACAAACAGGGACTTGTGTAATGTTTGCCTTAACACCCCCCCATAGGCCAAAGAAGAATAGAAAGAACATATGCATGTAATGTTGTGAAGGATGTGTGGTAGTCCTCAGTATCACAGTGTTAGGGACACAGATACACTGTCATCAACTGTATGTGCACTGTACACAGCATACCTGCATGTAATACAGAGGACAATCATGTGCCACAGAAATATACACTGGAGAAAGAGGATAGGGGATAGACAAGTGTAAATGTGACAAACTATGAATATAGGTTCATACGTCCATAGGTACAGGGTAGGCCATCGTCCCAGGTTCAGCCATAACACTACACCATAGTTAGGATGACTTTGCCAACCTTCTGTGCTTCAGATAAAATACTCATGATATTGCTGTACCTCCGTCAAGCAGTGATAATGATGTAATCCCTGGCCTATACCTGCAATTCTTCATCCAATGGACAACATACCTGCGAACAAGGCTAGGAAGGATCTCTGTCTCACATGTACTGTGATGTAGATCCACAGCATTGTGAGTGTCTGGGTGATATATGTGTCACTCAAACACATCCCATTAATGACCGTGACAAGGTTCATGTCACCTGCCCTAGTGGTTCTGAGGGATGCAGATACAGTAGGTGAAGCATACACATGACATATGGGTTGACATGGCCTCGTATGTCAGGCACAGGTCAACACTAAATAGCAGGTATGTGACTTAATGGGGCAGGGGTCCTACAAGTGGGGCAGCATTACACAAAATGATGTCATCCTGCATCTGTACGACAATTAACCTATGAGGGCTTCCCAGCAGCTGTAGGTGTATGGTCAGATACAGTCTGAATGGGGCAATGTATAAATCATAGGTGTAACACGTAATGGGTACAAGGAGACAATGACCTAGCCTGATGTAGATGTGAATCCCTGCACAAACAGGTGGGCAATGTAGAAGTCCCACAGAACCACGATATCAACGTGTGTGTTGAATGAATGGTGACCGACAAACTCTGTCCCCTGATCCCTGGTAATCACCCCTGTGCTCAGTGGACAGCCACCTATATGCTGGACAGGGGTGACCTAGTACTTCTCGACAGGTATGATGTTGCATTACTTAGCATTTAGTTGTGGGACATGTCCCTGACAGCAGATATGCATATCTGGGAGGCCCCTTCGAAGGATATCTGTGTCAGATGTCCGTCCCACTATGGCACCTGTTTTGCAGTCATCTACAAACAATGTTGCCCATAACACCCTGTGTGTGCCTGTACCGTGGAAATGTAGATGTATGACAGGAGTGGACCCACGGAAGGGCCCCATGGGACACCACTTGCGACAGGCAGTAGGTCTGACATGCTGCCAGCAACTATGACCGTGTGGGTTGTGTCACATAGACAGTTTACAACACATTCTGTGATGTACATGTTCACATCCCAGCCAATGGGTTTATCAACGATACCTGAAGGGGGTAATGTGATGAAGGCCTTTGCCAGGTCGAGGTAGGCTGTATGGACTGCAAGACCCCCATCAATGGCCTCAGTGACTGTCCCACAAATGTCAACCATGCTTTAAAGGCATGAACGGCCCCTGAACAAGACAAACCGTGTTGGATGCAAAGTATGTATGTCCCCTATGCGTTCATGTACGAGCCGCAGTATGATCCCTCCCCATGTCTTTGCAGATAGGTCTCCTCATGGTAATGGGACAGTAATAACCAGGCTCAGTGGGGGCATTGGCCCTGTGACGTAGGACTACAGTTGCCATGCGACACAACCTGGGTACGTTAGCTGAGGTGAGGCTACAAAGAAATAGCTGTCCTAACTGTGGGTCTAATTCCTCAATGAGATAGTGGAGTACACAGTCGGGTCACCAGCTGGTCTCATGGATGCTATGTCCACTACCCTGGAGAGAGCATGTCCCACCCGTGTGTCACAGAACATTTGGTGACCACAAACCGCTGGTACAGACATCTCCTCATGTGTGTGGGAGGGTGTGGAGATGTCCTCACTGGACTTGTCAGCCCGTATGTTGGCAATGTGTGTATGTTGAGTAAACTCCACCTCTTTGTGAACCCAGTCAGAGCATATTGGGTCACCAGCTGGTCTCATGGATGCTATGTCCACTACCCTGGAGAGAGCATGTCCCACCCGTGTGTCACAGAACATTTGGTGACCACAAACCGCTGGTACAGACATCTCCTCATGTGTGTGGGAGGGTGTGGAGATGTCCTCACTGGACTTGTCAGCCCGTATGTTGGCAATGTGTGTATGTTGAGTAAACTCCACCTCTTTGTGAACCCAGTCAGAGCATATGTGGGAGTGACCTCCCAGGTGTTGAGCATAGCAACTGAAGGTGGTATGATTGTCAGCCAGGTCCATGTAGGTATATCTGTGGAATGTGCCCTGGACCATGGCATGACAGTGTGTAACTCTACACATATGATGACCAAGGGTGTCATACCTCACAAGGTGTCTGCTCCACCTTGTAGTAGCCACCTCCTGTTGTACATCCTGTGTATGGCTGGGGTACACCACACTGGATGCTTGGCATTGGTACAATGAACCACAGTTGGGTAAGTGAATGCCTGGTTCATGCAGTCCTGTAGGTACTGGTAGATGGCAAATGTGATTGATGCAGTGGCTGCAGTACTGTCGACCACTGGCTCAGGGTCCTTAAAGGAGACCACAGTAGTGTGCAGAATTGTGAAGTCTGCCTCTGAGCAAGCAATGTGTATGGTAACTGGCAACACTCACAGCAACAGATGCCAATAGCAGAAGCCAATGTCCAAATAACATAGATTAACTTCTGCATGACAATATGTCTTATCATACATGTATTGACACGTGTCTGCTAATTACAATTGCAAATGGCCGGTAAGACTGGCCTAAAGTTCCCGTGGTTTACAAAGTCTGGATGTGTTGTTCCGATAATAAAGTGGTAATACCTCCCAATCGTGACCTCTGGGTATTAAAGTGGTTGTTAACCTGCAACATTGGATGTACACCATTGGGTTCTGGTGTCGGAAAACATGGTTCCTGTAGCACTACACAGTATGGGTAGTCAAGCAGACATCCGCGATTGTTGAACACACAGCATCAGTGAAACCCACTGCTCACAAGGACACAGTCCGACAAGCTCTACACTTTACATATGCACATTGGTGTCCATTGTAGGACCCAAAAATTGTCTAAAGACCAGCGTGACGCCTTATTTCATCACCTACGTGAACCCATTGTCGTCACCACGTCACAGGTACACATATGCACCGCAAGCGTGTTTAATGTTGATGATAGCTGTCCATGAAAAGCAGCACATATGCACAGAAATACCCAGGGTACCGGGTCCATAGAACTGCGTCCACATCACAGTCCCGCACATGAAGGATGTGTAATGGGTACTGTCGATTGTTGC